>NW_013543432.1:90518-206328 GCF_000499545.2 Eimeria tenella
TTCTTCATTTTCGGACAGGACGTGCACGCGAACAGATATACCCCTCGACGATAGTGATGCGGCTGGGAACTAATCTATGTATTCACTCAAATTAATGCGAAACGAAAATGAAGGACGTGCACGCGAACAGATATACCCCTCGACGATAGTGATGCGGCTGGAAACTAAACTATGTATTCACTCTTCTGCCTGCCCACCCGAATACGTCTAGTTACCAGGAACACATTTCGAGCTAACGGATTATTATCGCCATGACGAGCCTACCACAACAGCTACATTTCGTGCATTTTAGCTGTTGTCGTAAAGTGAGCTTGGCAACAACAATCCGTTCGCCGTTCATGGCCTGTTAGTGTGTACTTGCTGAGCGCTTAGAGAGTGTGTTTTGTGATTTCGCGGCACTGGGAAAAGAGAAGCATCAGACAAAATGATCACGGGTATGGAGTTTTGTGTCAGTTAAAAATTTCATGTGTATGAGACATGCGATTTTAGCCGGCGACTTCTCTAAAATGTTTCTCCTGATTGTATCCGGCGGTGTAGCTTTGCTGTCCTTTTCGACTGCAGAGCGTGGGTCTTGTGAAGAATATCGCGAAAGATCGGGGAGCGTTTCGAGCCATTGGGTCGCGGGGGCTTTTGAATTTTTAATGTTTGCTGCGAAAAGCTCCGATGTATGTGTTTCACGCAAAAGCAGGGCGTTCGGGAGCCACGTCCTCTCGAAGTGCGTGGTGTGACACTTCTCGTTATTGGAAGGTGACTTGAATGCTGACAGGTGACTTGAATGCTGACAGGGCGACCATACGTACGTATTTTTCCAATATGCATCTCGAAGCGTTCGATAATAAAAAACCACGAATTAGGGAGTGCGTTGTTTGGATGCTGAATCGTTCGTGGCCTGCGATGTTAGTGGCTGACGGGGTTCAGCAGAAGCGTTCGTTCTGTGTTTTATGCATTCATTCAGATGGAAAGCAGCTGCCCCACACATTGGCGATTCTGAACTGCCGAGCCTTTGGCGAAGTGGTGTGCCCACCATGTTTTAGTGGCGTGTGCGTTTTTTCTTTTAAAACGGTCTGGCCTGGTTAGGTTTCTTCCGGCATAGCAAGTGGTGGATTTCGCCTTAGCTTTGAAATTGATCGACCTGCAAGGTGGTGCCAGCCTAATATTGATACAGCGTATTCACTGAAACAGTTCGTAAGCCTTAGCTCGCATTTAGCCCTATATACAGCTTATACAGGGCCGCCATCAAGATGAAGAGCGTTTCACGCAGTATTTTCCAGCGCCTCGCTCTTTTCGTTTAGCATACGCATGGCCAGGATTCTGCCTTCGTCCCGAAATCACCGCCTTGTGCTGTTTGTAGAGCAATGCTCTTATCGGGAAGTTTGTGGCAGCGAAGCCCCAGTAGAGGAGATTTGCTTCTGCATGACACGCAATGTAGGGCATTGCAAGTAATTGCATAAATGCACTGCAAATAATTGCATAAATGAATTGCAAGCTTGAACCTGCTTGGGGGCCGCACACTTCCTAGGGAATGCTCCGCATGGATAGGGGCCTGCCATTTGCTCAAGCGAATGAATCAGTTTTTGGAAGGTCCAGTGACTACCCTGAAGCGGAGTTGCCCACGCATCACGTGCCGCATGCGTATTATCTTTAGTTGGCGTTCTCGCTTGCACATTCCCCTGTTTAGTGTATGCCATGTGGTCAACTGTAGTTGCAGCGTTCGAAATATTTCATGTCTTCCAGATGCCGCTTTAGATAACAGACAACTTTGCGTTGAGCATCATGCAAGGGAACTGGATATGCATCTGCAAAATGACTGACTCAATCTTCAAGACGGTGATTTTCCCTAGATCGATTAATTCGCCACGTGCACTGGTTGCAGGGAGCATTGATGCTTCCAGTTGATAAGCCTATTGTCTGCTCGCGAGCACTACGTGGTAGTACACACATAGTACCATGTAGCGCATTTCCGAACACGCCCGTTTGCTGCGCTTGAGAATAGAAGCAGTTCAGGATCCTTTTATCCCTTATGAAAAGGACGTGCGCTTTCTAAAGTACAAGGTTTTTGTTGTGTGGCTACTTTCACAATAGTAGACCACAGTTGGAAATTACCGCCACAAAGCGCGAAATGAAACATTTGATTATCGGGGTTTCTCTCTTCCCTATTCACGACAGAATTGCGACGTTTTAAGCTTATTTGCTATGCGTGGTCGACTCCACGACAGAGTGACCGCAGTACTGTAAAGTGTGATTTATGCATTCGAACAGATGGTGAGTCGTTATTCATGTGGAGCTGGACACACAAGTTGTGCAAGGCTCAAGTATGTTGATGTTGGCATTTATAAACCCAATTATTTACGAAGTCCTACATTGTTTGTCAAACCTGCGCATATCCTTTTTTCTGAGATTTCATTGGCCTGTGTTTTCCGATAACCCAACAGTTCTTTAAACCATGGATACACGAGTTCATAAGCAGCTTAGCGCGAGTGATGCTGCAAGGCAATTGCGTGCTTTGTGAGCAATCAGGGGTTTGTGGTGTCGGAGGCAAATGCAGCCAATTTCCGTGAACGTTTGGCTCGAGGTATGTACCTCCATAGTCCTACTAACCAACATGCGTTTGCTGGTAAGGTTCTATCCGCACAGTACGTGCCTTCCGTGGATGCAGTTGTGCTGCGGCATTGGCGCTGCAATGCATGAAAAAACGCCCACACAGTAGCGGTTTTGTTGAAATTTTAGTTTTATTGGATCATTACCAGCTTCCCCACCAAATAAAACTAAAGTGCCTTTTCCTGGGCGTGCTTGTGCCAAACAGAAGAACCATTCTCCAACAGAAGAACCATTATCCAAGCTTAAGCGGAGCTTTGGTTAGGCATGTATAAATCAGCTTGAATGTTGTGATTTCAAATGGACGCGAACTTAGCTCAACCGTCAAAGCAATATCGAACTGTGTTCATAAAATATTCAGGCATGCAGCTGCATTGTTTCACACCAGGCTGTGAGAGTTCTGAAAGAGACGGAATGCAGAAGGCCTGATATAACAAACATGAAGGCGCATGAAGACTCAGCTTGAGGAATATTCAGGCTGCTCCGCAGTCCCCTGCAACACCCTCGCGTCTGGGCGACTGAATACCCCGATGATCGTCAGAATAACCATTCCCGAAGGTCTGAGGTGCATATGCCGCTTGTTGGGGAATGAACAGTTTCCGTGGGTTCTATAGCATCTTGTAGTCTGTACGTAGTTCGTGTTATATAGAACAACTCTGTGTAACTAGAGTGTACGCTATGCACTGCCAATTCAGACTTCCCTGGACATACTGCAGTTTGGAGGATGTGGAGTATCTCCTCTTATGCCATTGCTGATACTCCGTAAATACTGTCCCTGCAGCTACATGAGTGCTGCGTTATCAGATCCGACGTCAAACAAAGATCGAGGATGTGTCCTGTATCCGGAGGGTGCACCGCCATCGGCAATTTTCCGTCCACCTGCATATTTAAGTTCGCGTATGTGAGTGCGAAGGCCTTGACTCGATTGTTTGAATTGCTGTACACATGTCGCTTTATGTGGCAGCCCACTCAGTCGTAATAAAATGGCCAATTTTCGCAGAGAATATCGCAATTTTTGTGCATCCAGAACTCGAACATAGATTGGCGCTACCTTGTGCCAGCCTGTGAGCTCTTCGAAGCACACGTAACATGGAAAAAATCGCATAATTCAACAAACCGACTTGAAAGACCAACAAGCACGCTTTCTCTGCATGGGGAAGCCCAAGGGAAATGCTCAAGTACTCCTCAGGTACAGCTTGCCCAATATTTTCAGCCTTGATATGACTCTATATATATGCGTCTTGAATCTTCTTGACGTACATGCAGCTTGTAAGCGCCGCGGGACACGCTGACATCAAAGGCAAGCAGGATCCTGAGGAGGATCCTGCTTGCGTCACGAACTGGCGGAGGTGTCAAGATTTTTGATATGCGGTGGTTCAGCTCCACAAGAAGTGGCTCTCTACAGATTACCATTCCCATCTTTTCAAAGCCTGATGGAGTTTAAGCATTTTCTGCCATTAATTGCTATTTTTCTGAGTGATCCAAGTTTAATGTGCCGGCTTTCGTTCGACCATACCGTGAAAGGGGACAGAGCCGCGTCTTATTCATCATGTAGAAAGACAAGCGAGTTTTATTCAAAACATCTTGCATATGGTACAACGCGACGAAGTGCTTTTGAAGGCTTTTCTTCAGCCTAGCCGTAGGCTCAGACACATGCCACGGTCAAGATAGACTATCCACGGCATCATGCCGAAATGATGTTCGAAATGTTGTTGACAGGTGCTTTATCCATTCATCGCGCAATGTAGCAGAAAGCAGAAATGGAACAGAAAGATCAATCCTTCAGAAGCAATCGCCAGCAAACGTGAACCAAATATAGGATAGCCCCGAGAGGGGAAACCAGTAAGAATCCTTTGCATTAGACGCTTAAGAGCTTTTGCCCTAAAAAGACAGTACGCTTCGCTTCACAAGAAAATGAACAGGCGTCAGAGCCTAGACCTTTGACATGGTCGTGTATGTTGTTGCCGCATTTTCGCTTGAATGCGTGGATGAACATGAAAATATCGCAGTGCATTGTAACACGTATTTTCAATCATGCATGATCTCAATTTATCTGACTTTTACCAGCCTGAAATTCTACAACACATAAGACTTGCGACTGTGACATTGCAAAGTATACATATGCAGATCGCCGTGCGGCCCTTTTTATTCAACCAAATCTTGGTCGTTTTACGTTTCGACAAGAGTAGTTGAGTCCGTTGTTATCGAGTGTAGAACACTGCGACGGCAAAAGCCAAAAACCGTTAGCCGATGCACACTTTCTGGGCGTTCTAATTTTTCAGTGCTTCCTTTCTTAGCCAACAGGGAATTTAAACGGTCATCTTTGCCCTGCTTTCAAAAACGCAGCTGTTTAACATAACAGTTCTGCATGTCCTATGGTCCTTAGCAGTACTGTGCAGATGGAGCGCGTGAGCTAAGCTTTGTATACGTCCGCGCAGCTGGTTTGCGTAGTTTCAGGAATCTGATTTCGCGGAGTTTTACAAGGTAAAATTAGCTTAATATTCGCCGTGGATATCAGCGTTAATGCGATCGTTTCAACAGCGTCGCTTTGTAATTGTTTTATTTCCGCCATAACGTTGCCCTCGTAGCCAGTTTGAAATATTGTTCTCTGCTATTCAGCATGGAATTTCAAGGCCAACACTGAGACGATCAACCGAATAAGCCTGCCTGGGGTTGACTATGATTGTGTGCGTGTGGCGCCTTTTACTACTGCTGGGTTGACTACTTTTTACGCCAAGTGGCAAACGATTTCTTCACGCATATGAAAGAGTCATTCTGTCGTCTTTATATTTGCTTAATGTGCAAATGGATGCGCATTGCCTATTTGTAGCAAAAACGCGGCGAGGACACGCATCGCCATGTAAAAGCTCCAAGTATACGGAAAGAGTCAATCTGTCGTTTTTGCAGGTGCACAACGTGTATTGATAAGGATTATTCTATCTCCGTGTAGTTAGTATGTGTTCTGATGTTGTTATCGATGGATTGAACATTGGGTTACGCCCTTACATTTCAATGTTTGTGCACCATACACACATTGTAGGATGGCAGTAGTTCTAAATGCTGAATCGATTGCTTTGCGCCAAGTGGCAAACGATTTCTTCATGCATACGAAAGGAGTCAATCTGTCGTTATTATAGTTTCACAATATGCGTTCATATGAATATTGTGGAACTATAAAAGCCGCACACACAATGTTGAGCTGAGGTATCAGCCTATCGTCGGTGCACTAGAAGGTGGCTTCCTTGTTAGAGCGGCCTTAGAACTATGGTTTCGCTTTTATCTGTCAATGAAATGGAAATAAGTTGATTCGTGAGACCCAAAGTCCTGGGCATTGAAGAGCAGGGCTGCGGTTAAGAACGGGCGAAATTCAATTGCCGTGTAGCTGTGGTTGATGCTGAAAGAAATTCGGAAGAAACGATATTCTGCATTCGATGGAAACAAATTGTGAGCGAGTGCCCTATTGTAGGCGAATGCCTGATTGCTACTCACTTCGCAGTGCGTGATTAGGGACGCGGCTCCTACATCGATGATATTCAAAATCCCAGCTCCATGGTTCAACTTAGTGGCACCATGATGCGTAGGATGCCCTCGTGTCTTGGAGGACCTTGCCGTATTTGCTGGAATGAAGTAGTGCTACCATTAGAATGTTGAGACCCCCGCAGAAAAAGCGAACAGTGTACGGGATAGGTGTTGACCCGACTGTCCCTACATGTGTCTGCGTAGCAAACTGCATCCGCTGTTGAGTAGATGGTACGAGTTTTTGACAGTCCTAATGAAGCGTTTTACTTTGAATTACGTGCTAGCATTTCGACGTTTGTGCAGAATAGATACATTATAGTTTGTCCTTAATTGTAGCTGCTGCGTTATTGCGTTTGTGCCAGTGACATGTGCATTCGGAAGTGATCGGCATGCGTTCCTCGCCTGTCGGACTTCTCCATTTTGGTTTCCTCGCGCCCATGTGCTGAGCAGTGAGTTTTCTGGTGCAGAAACCATGGGTAGCAGCGCGGTGCCTTGGCATAATTTGGCTTGCATGGACGTGTCCATCTGGTGAGGTGATACTGCGCATCCCAGCAAGCCAATGAGAGGCGTGTCAACGGCCCAATGTTTTGGGACGGCTTCCAGGATCTTTGTACTAGTAGACGCCATGCAAAAACAATGTGGAAAACGGGGGCATCTGCTACCTGTGATTACTTGTTGCAAGCGTGTAAAGCTTTCCCGTCGCAAACGGAAGTGGACGAAATATGGGTTTTGTGGCTGCAATCAGGCTGCGCATCCCCTGCAGGGGTTCGCAAACCATTTTGATGTGTGGCTGTGATTTGACGTTTTTCAATGTGTTGTTGGGCATTAGTGTGCACGCTTGTGCGGGCCTGAAAGGGTGAAGAAGCATGAGTGCTTTTGAGGTCTTTATCAGACGCTCGAAACAGTATCTCCTCACCGTTACTGAATACCTTGGTGACCACCACGTTTTTTGTGTCAGCGTTTTTGCCTTTGCAAGAATAGTATTTAGACGATTCTTTTTTTGCGGCTCCATAGAGCGTACTCCTTCGACAGGCAGCTTTATGGTTGATTTTTGCAATGCGTCGCACGTTTCTGTTGCCCTATGCCTCATGACATCTGTGCGGTATTGCATCCGTGTTCATACTGTTGGCAGGCTGTATGTGCGGTATGACCGTTTGGCTATCTTTGTGCCATTTGGCTAGCTTTGCGTCATGCATCTAAGGTTTCCTCTCACTGACGTTCACTGCAGTGAAAGCCAGTCGTATACCTAGCTGAAAGTCATTTGCACGTGTCATAGCCCCGGTTTTGTGAAGAAGTTCTTGCCTCTGGAAATGCCAGTGTAGGTTCCTTAACCATCCTATTTGTCCTTAGATCATCATCGTGGACCACAGATTGTGCGCAGAAAATGTACAGAGTTTTTGTCCATGGTCAAGAAATCACATAATAAAAGAAAACAGGATACGGGTTTTGTGATTGTTCGACAGTCCTGTATTGCCTAACCCTCCTTCAGGTCTTCGTATTTTAGGCGTGTTGAAGGTCAGTACAAAGCACAAGGGATAGTGCGCGAATATTCTGTTGCTAGCAAAGGACAAAGCAATTCTTGCTGCACGGAAATTTTGGAGCTCTTTTTCAAGGTTCGGTGAGTGCAATTCGGCTCTAAGCATTGCGGCTTACTGACCCTCCACAGACGCTTACCGCTGACTTTCGTGCGAAGTGACAGATATATTTGGTCTGTTAAGCACCACCAGACGCTCACTTTATTGGTGCGCCCTGCTACTCTGTTACATTTGGCCCACAAAATGTCTTTTTTCTTTTGTTTAGCTGTGCGAAGGGCTCTCAGATGAACCTCGCGCAATTCTAGCGTTGTACCCAGCTACTTCGTGTATACTGTGGAATTCAGTGTCTCTCAGCTGCATTAGACTATCGGATTGCACGACGCTATTAGTATAATTTCAACGGCTGGCGCCTTTAGATTCCAAAGTGACTTCTTGCTTTGGTTCCACTTATCTGGCTACCGGGATGACACCGCGGCCTTTGTGTCGCCGTCGTTGCATTAGGAGGAACAACATTGATCCAACCAGTTGCTTTTCGTTTCAGTGGAATGCGCCCAAGGTGCGTTTAACGATGCTTGGGTTTGTGGTTGGCCTTTGTTTGGCGAACGCTTGCTATACGTCATATGTGGCTGTTGCTCTGTGCCTGATTTTCTATCTGTGCGAGGAGATAGGTGTGTTTATATTGTGAGCAGCCTGTATGTCCTCGGAAACCCATCGACTCTCATTGCGCCCTTTAGCAGTGTGCTTCCAGTCAAATTCAGGCTTACCATTAGCTCAATGGGAGTTTCTTGTTGTGCATATACCAACTATGGTAGGGCCAGCTTTATGAGAAGCCTTTTGCCCCTAGAACTGCAAGTTGAGCTTTTAAACCGTTCCTTCATTAGACGCAAACTATGGATGCGCAGGAAGTCAGCAGGAATCCGGGTTTGAGCAGATTGCTGTTGCAGTGGTTCGTGATCGCGCGTCCTCCTGGCTAGTTCGATATATGTTCCCTCACGAATAAAGAATGCTGTCGAGGCATTCGCCCGCCTGCATGATCACTGAAGACCATGCGGCTTCACGTCTGACCGTATGTGTTGTTAATTAATCTGCAGTGTTTTCGCACAACCGTAGAATCAAGCGGGAGCGCCAAACAGTTGAATATCAAGGGGTTATTCTGGTGTAATTTTGGGTGCAAACCGAGCTCGCTGAGACGCTCGAACTATACGGCTTTGCGGGGAGAGAATTGCCGAGATTTTATCACTGAGATGTCTTATTATTTCTTTAAACAAAAGATCGTAAGGACGGCAAAATGCAAGCACCAACTGCAAGCGTGGTTCCTTCGGCCTGTCTGGTGTAGTGTGGTCCCCAGATCAAACGTATGCTGCATTCTAGACCTTGGAATAAATAGGCTGCGGCTGGAGCACAGTTTGCAGTTGGCTCGAGGGCCTAATGCATTGCTAGTCAGTAATGCCTAACGCGGACATAGTTGCTATGTCTATCCGTTTGCAGGAGGCTTTGAAGTGTGGCAGTGCTTTCACGTGCTGCAAACAATCACAAGCAACCGATGGTGCGAGCCAATGCATGCTAGAGCATCTCGCTTCCAAGACACACATGAATACCTGAACCGTATTCTGCCCAGAAATATGCGTGCGCATGCGTGTGCTTGTCCTTGCGTGGGCATACAAGCTAATGTGATCCCGCAAGGTGAACATGGTGACAATCATGAGCTAGCCCAGCTGTTTGCTTTTTGCTATTTGATGTGGGCAAAATCTGCGAATGTCTTTAAGGCAATGCTACTTGTAGCAGTAGGCGTATCACGTTTAGTCAGTAGCACTGCAGCTTCAGAACAATGCAGAGTGCGCCCCGAAGAGGGACGTTCATCTTGGTGCGAAGCAGTCCAAGGCACCATATGGATTTGCTTGGCATTTGCATGGAGTGTCGCCTCGCATTGCGATGCAGTGAACCTTGGTGGATGAGTGCTGATGTCCAGATTTCTTGATCTTACGTAAAGTGCTTTTAGGTTAAATGTGTCGCGAATCGGCTACCTGGAGCAGTAAAGCTGAGTCGGGATGCTGGCCATGTCTATATAACTGCAGTCCCGTTCAGGTTTCATCTGGTGTTTGAATAGGTCTTGCCTTTCGTTTCCTGGTGTGCGGCATTATCTTGTCTGTCCAATAGCTCGCTCACTGCACTCGACTCCTAGCTTTTCTCAAGGTGAATGTGCGGCTACAGGGTGCATGCTCCTCCGCTTTCTTACAACTTTGGAGATGCCTCCACTGTAGACGCTTCAAAACAAGCCAGGAGAAATGAAGGTCTCTGGTGTAGACTGCACTGGTCAGACTATTGCGCAGTTGTAGTGAGCATCCTTATGGCGTTAGCTCCCCCGTGCAGTCGCGGAGTGCTGGGTGTGTATTAATAATTTGTGGTTTTTGCTACATGGCATGCCAGGCCTCGAGTTTGCTGAGTGCTTGCGCATCGTGAGTTCACCGTGAAGCTTCATGGTGAGCAGAAAGTGTGTTCTCAGCAGCCGGGGCTGCCGCCAGAGCCCATCGTACCGTGCCTGTGCACAGCATTAAATGGCTGGATGACGCCCGAAGTTTTGGCCGATAATGACGGCGGCAACAGGCACCCGGATGCTGTTATTCTAGTGGCACGTAGATTAAGGTTCTGCTCAAAGAGGGCGCTAAGCAGAGAGGCGCTAACACTTGCAAATGCCAGGGACGCTTCTGTAACCATGGGGTTTTAGGAGAGACACCATGGATTCTTTTACAGAAAGTGCGTCGAAGCCTCGACACGTGGATGTGACGTTTTTGTCACCTAAATCGGATCCGGGGGGTCACCAAGCAAATTATCCAACCTATCGTGATTCGCCATCACGTTTGCACTTTTTCCTATGTCAAAGCCATTCAAGTGACTTGCCTGTTGGAGTATCTGTAGCCTGCTTTTTTACTTCGTCAACAGGTGGACCACAGTTATACCTGTAGGAAAGGAGCCCAATTTAGCTGGTCTTGAGAGCATAAGCAATTGTTACTGCCAGTGGAAAGGTAAGCGTAGGCAGTGTCTAAGGCATCTCTTCTGTGCTGTGGCTGTTTTGGTGGACTGAATGTCTTATCGCTCTACTAGCACTCGCATTCCCATGGTGCGTTGTGTATGTCGTGATAAAGCGACTCAATGGGCCTTACATGTTCTTACATATTTGTATGTGTTGATAAAGCAACAAGCATTTGCCCTGTCGTAGGAAGCTTTGTTGGTGTTAGTGGTTTATGTACTCATTTATAAAGCTGAAAATTTTGGAATTACAGTAACCGCGTCCAAGTGAAAGTTGTGCTTTCTGTGAAGGAATGGCGCTAGTTATGTTGGGTGAGGGTCTGAGTGTATTAAACTGCTTCCTTCATTACCTACACCCATATGCTGTTTTGTTGCAGCACAATATTATCACTCCTTTGCCGCTGCAAACACCACTAACTAAAACGTTTTCTACGCATGTTGTTTCTTCTGCGTTCTAGCAGTGTTCAAAGGCGATCAGCGGAGCCGTGCTGTGGCCTGACTTGCGAATAGTGTGTCTTTTGGTCAACATGTAAACCGGCCCACCAAAAACGACCTATTCGATGCTTCATTAAGAGGGATACCTTCATAAGTTCTCATCTACAGAATATCTTGAGGGCGTTCCATCCTGATCACATGATATATCGCATAGACTACTCAGAAAGGCACCTAGACTATACGAAGTTAACGATTTCTGGTGACTTCTTTCTTTGCTAGCATGAGATTTGACAGAGCCGTGTACACAAAATTTTTAGATCGTGAGACGTGCTACGGCTACGATGATCACACGGATATGACCATTATTGGCTGGGATGTATTGCTGCTGAAGTATTCGCTTAGCACATACGTGGAAAGGGATTTCTTGGCAAGAGCAGCTAGTCAGCTCTCGCCTTTCAGCTGCTGAGTTCAAGCTTTGTACACGTGCATCATGCCTGCTACGGTACAAGACGCATGCGCTGCAAGTTAAAAAGCCCGGAGGCTTTCCATGCGCAACTTACAGCTCGATGGCTAAGCCGCGCTTTCTATTCTCTTCGTCTGTATGAGAAACGATATCCTATATGCGCATGGCGCCCATATTACGTTTTGCTATATGCCTCTTTTGCACTAAGTAGCTTCACGTGTGAGCTTATTCTTGCTGGGGACTACTGGAAAGAAATGTTCTTCTCTGGGGTCCCACAATGCGCACTACATTACAGCGTTTTTGTGGAGATATTTCTGATGTTTATATCTAGGTTCCGTGATGCACCAATGCTGGTTTTCCTGCCGTACCTGCTAGCATGGAGTGGGTTCACCACAAGGTTCTGGAGGCAGTTTGGCCACTATCTGTTTGCACCACGCAGCAAATATCTGCCCAGCGTCTAGTGGCATTCGTGAGTTCGTGCATTGCGCACGCTGCCTGGCACTCGAAAACATCATTCCTCGCAAGGCATTGGCTTCGCAACCTATATGCCAAACTGTTCGGCCGCAACACAAAGGCAGCTCACACTCGCTCACGCAATCGCAGTGTTAATGTTTCGAAGTTCCGTGTATATTCAAGCACTTCAGAATGAGGCGGGATTCGTACCCGTGGAAAAATATTTTAGGCATTCTGATTTGTATGCATTCACTGAGTCTAGAATAATTTAAGCAAGCAATGCGGAGTGGGGCATCCAACGCACTTCATGGAATTCCGTCCCCCCGCACATGGCGCACTGGCCAGAGGAAATAATCATTGATACTGTCGCAGGACGGTGCACAGAACACTTTGTTTTCCTAAGAGTCTGGATATTTGCGCAGAATGCGAAGACTCTGTATCTAGAATCTAGGATATGGTTTAAAAGGTGAGAACGCGATAGGCACGGAGGACTCCACGCCAGGAGTCTTGAACGCACATTTGCTGTTGATTGCTGTTAACTAGAAAATGATTTATTTTGATTCAGAAGGACGGAGGCACTGTAGATGCATCCTCAGCCAAACCAAGCGCTCACACCAACACTGCGATTGACTAGCCGAAATCCATATGACGCGCTCGTCGCAGTAGTTCTGGGGACGTTTCGTCTTCATGAGAGGGTTAAAATATTCTACGTAGATGTGCATTGCATTGGCTGCAGAGGAGACAACTTTAACTGTGAACGCGGTGGCGTGAGATGGCGAAGGTGCAAGAATATTACAGACGCGCCACATGATGGCGTGCGCAGCGCTCCTGATGAATTTGATGCAGGGTAGGTATTAAGTAATTTTCCATTTGAAATGTTTTGTGGCCGTAATAGCAATCAAAAACGCAACGCATATTCGGCGTGCTCTCCTCTAACGAGGTGAACAACTACAAGACAAGCAAGGGGAGCACCTATTCCATCAGCAGAACGTGCAGCGCCACCTACAGTTGCAGTAGCGTGGGACTAAAATAATGTTTGAACGTGCGCTATGCGCGAAGAGCAAAACTCATGTTTGTTAGCGCGTAAGGATGGCACGAGCGGAGCTCCCATAGACAAATTCCTTAGTGTGTTGCTTTGCATCCATGTGGGCCACTTGTTTTCCCGTGATTCAGGAGTGGCCTGGGACCCTTCTTTCCATTGTAACTGTTTCCTAGTTTTTCAAGTCCAAGCATGAAAGTGGGTCAGCGAAGAGGGAATTTCGCAGTGCCCAGAGCGGAGTGTGTCAGCGTTGCAGCCAACGGCTTTAGTACCGTATGCACATGTCTTCGTTATACGGCTCAGGAAGTGCGTGATTCTTTATCTAGCAAAATCGCTTTTTGTATTATACCTTTAGACTACATTTGAGAAAACATCTATAATTCTATTGTGAACGAGAAAGCAGACATGCCTACGGGATGCAGAGCGTATGTTGCTTTCAGGCTAGACAGGTCATAGAGCCAAGTATGGAACTGATATGCTGTTCTGTTGCTTTGCATGCTACAAACCGAGAGGGCTGATAGAGTGAACCTAGCATTGATGTGCGCCGCTTCTCTTCCAAGCCAATGAAAATATTCAACTAAGGTGAACGTTTTGCCTGGCAAGCATTGACAGGTGGATATCGCGGAGCCGTGGACTCCACAAAGCTCCGCGCGCTCCGCTAAGCTTGTAAGATGCATTTTTTTTGATGGAGCGCCGCGATGCAGGCCATTTTTGTATATGTTGAGATATGAGCACTTCAGCTTGTGCGTGAATAGGTCTGCAAGACTGTTTAAGCAATACTAGTGCTGGGCGTTAGTGATATAGGGCATGAGAAAGTCATCACGACTTGAGCGGCATCGCAAAATACGTTGAAAGGACGCACAGTGCTGCGTGCATATACGTTGTTCTTGCCGTGTGAAGTCATACGTCACGGATTGAAGAGCGAAATCGTCATTTTCCTGCGGATGCGCTTCTCCTGAACTGCAGTATTAATGTTGCGCAGATCCAAAATTTGCCTCGGACTGGCAGACAGTGCGTTCCACGTTTCGTGAGTCATTTTGAGTTAGCTCCTTCCACAAACAACAATGCGAATTTGCAGCTTTAAGAGCTGTTGTTTTGATTCCGTCAGACGGTGCGCTTGAATAGGTTTGTGTCGATGGTACATTCAAAAGGCAGCGGTGCCGGTCTAGAACTATCATCCGCACTTCTTCCAGACTTCCTGCTTTTTGTTCCCTGTCCATATTGCGATACGTGCTGCATTCAAATTAATTCCAGCACAGATTCTACAAACGAAGACGGGGGATGCGTTTCTTTGAACTCGTGCTCGATTTCTTGTGTCCTCGGTGTTTGGTCCCCTGAAACATGTACTTGCCCCTTGCACAAATGGCATTGAAGCACTGAGGCATGTGTGTCTCTGTTTCTTGACGAGCTTTCAGAACGTTCGTTGTTCACCGTATTCGTTGTAGCCTGGCGGTAACACATTCGGCGGGTCTCAGGCGCGCTTGAAGTTCAGTCCTTGTTAGGAGTCCTGAAGACTTACGAAATGACTGGTGACGGTTCTTTTTCAACTTAGTTTTGCAAGCCCATGCCTTGCATAGTCGTGCCCTTGCAAGGTGATTTGTTAAAAGGAATTGACTGGAAATGTGAATCCGACGCACAATCTCCAGTCGTAGTGTCCTGTGCCAAGGAGTTCCAGCTCGAGCTATGGGCATATCAAGCAATATGCCTATCCAACCGTCAGTAATTGACGCAAGAATTTCGGGATGTTTGATCAGTTAAGCAAGCGGATGGTATTGTTAATTAAAGGCACATTTTGAGCTGCACATGATAACAAGAACACGGAAGTGCTCCAGGGAATCCCTTGGGATTAGCCAATGACTCCGCCCGTTAGGAAGAGTTTGTTGATAAGAAAACCATTACTTTGAGGTCATTAGTTTTCCAAAGATGCCACTATAGAGCTTCAATAATGCTCGAAAAAAGGCAGGTGCACACGAGGCAAAGTATTTGAAAGGTCTGGGATGGCAATGTGCATTAGACTCCTTTCAGTCTTGAATTGCTTGTACAGCACTATCGCTCATTCGGTTTGGTTATATCCCTTGAAGCATCCTCCGTGCACTGTTTACCTTAAAATTGTATCTCAAGTTTCTTGTTTCTTCAACATATTTGTTAGCGTGTTCGTTTTCTGACTAGTTGCAGTAGGAGGCATGCAGAAATTTAGGCTGTTCGCCGTGTTTTGTATCTTCAGATCGTGAGCACCTCACGAATTGGTTTTAGAGACTGAACCAGGAATAAGAATGTTTTGAGCTGTGTTGTTTTGTTGTTGTGGTGTCTATAGCAGATATTGCGTGTAAAGCATATTGCAGTAGAAGAGTTCCTTACGTCGCATTTTGTGAATGCAGCTGCTTATGCGAAGTGCTTCCCCTCACATTGCAGATGGTTAGTGTTTTACTTTCCCCACGGCCCTGACATATATTTGTGTATCCTTTTCTGTATGTAGTGTACGCAGCGGGGCTAGTCCCAGTTTTCTCGTAAGATGTTCTGTAAATGGTGTAATAAAGTCTTGTGAAAAATGTGGGCCATTAGAGAAAGCCTACATTTTGTCATTCATATGGCCCCTAGGTGCTGCAGAGCCTGACAAATGGTCTTCTGAGTGACCGCTGTAATGCATTCAAAGTGCAGATACTCTACATGGAGTGCTTGAAACTTTGTTTCCATGGAAAGATGGATCGCATTAAGCTGTTCATAAGTATGTTTTCACCATGATATGCAGGCAGTGCGTCTCGTAGAGTTACTACTATGCGTAATCTTTAATTCCAATTGATACACCTTTCATTACGCTTTCTCGATTTTATTTGCGCGTTTCCTTGTTTGATAAAAAAGGCAGTATCCGAGATCGCTGCTAAATTCATGCAAAGTGAGCACAGTAAACCATAAACGATTCCGTAGTGGTGGTTGAATGGAGCGTAACTGTCGCAATCTTTCAATTCCCAACAGGGGGTGCGTGTCTCGATATAGCCTACTGAGCCTGAGTGTGAACATTCCGTAACGTCTGTTAGAACACTTTATAGGCTAACGAACTGCCAAGCATCCGACGTTGTCGATAAATTTTTTCATCTCTGCAGTGGCATCCTTCCCCCCATATAACATTATTTAACAGCACGTTGCTAAGTATAGTTGGTAAGGTTGTTATTCATGAACTTAGCAAAGCGCATCCATTTGCTTGGACTCAAAATGCAGCAGTGTTCCCTTTGTCAAAACGTCTATTTAAACGGCATTGCTGTCAATTTTACGTTGTTCCTATCTTCCTTGCCACGCGCCTACTTCTTTGCCAACCGTCTTGCTTGCCATCTACTGCGCTCTTCGTATAAAGTTCCCGTTTTTCTATTAGATATTGTTGCCGAGATTCCTCGTAATTGATGCGACATAAAGGAGCATTCTAATAAAATTTGCAGTATGTAAGTTCTACCCTTCAGCTGCAGGGATGTTTAGGAGGTGCTTTTTCGAGTGACACCTGAAGTACTGAAAGCCCTCCAAAATTTCGGCCGAATATGCAGGGGGTGCGCGCATTGTAGCACCTACCAGAGAATATCCTGTTGACTATGAAGATTGCAAAGATGTACAGGAGCGAACTTATGATTCTGCTTTTAATTTTCAAGAAATTAGGTCCGGCTTTTGCTTTTCTGTATGTTGTGTCTTTAGCTGGGGAGATCCGCTGAGCGTGCTCGTTTTAAACTAACACGTTTCCTTCAAAAAAGAAGACGAAAGCGCACTGACGTTTAGGCGTGCACTGGCCTGTCTCTGACCCGCTCGAGTTTGCTTGTGTATACTGGGTGGCTCAAAAGGTTTAGCGTTTCTGCAGTGAGTGCTGGGATTTGCAATCAACATTCCTGCAAATACATCAGAGCGTGCGTTGCTGGAACACAAAACGTCTACTCTTTGAAATCCTGGATCCACATTCATTGTTTCTAGGGATGTATATCTTATCTGAAGGCTGCGCCATAGAACACAAGTGCGGATGTTGCTGCTGTGCTTCTTCGGATTATACGATACTGGCAAATCGCGACTACACTAGGGTCGTTTGTTCATCTGGGGCGACTCCCTAAGTCAGGCTGAGAAACAACATAATACAGGGCCCTCTGCAAACTCGTTTCTGATTATCAGCGGCGAACGCACACGAATTTGAGAGTTCTCTGATATGGAAGGTACTGGGAATCAAAAAGAAAAGCAATGCATCATTACCGTTACAAAGTTGGTGAGCGTTGAAAAGAAGCACAAGCAAGATGTTGGCTCCCCCATGCTGTCGCGGAGTGCTGCGTGTGTAGTAATAACTTGTCGTTTTTGCTTCATGGCATGCCAGCTCACGAGGTTGCTGCTACGCTTGAGTGCTTGCGCATCGTGAATTCACCGTGCACTTTCATGGAGAGCAGCGAGTGTGTTCTCAGTAGCCGGCGCTGTCGCCACAGCTCCTCATACCGTACTTGTGCACAGCATTGAATGGCTGGATGACACCCAAAGTTCTGGCCGACAATGACGGCAGCAACAGGCACCCGGATGTTGTTATTCTAGTGGCACGTAGCTTAAGGCCCTGCTCAAGAGAGGCGCTAATACTTGCAAATGCCAGGGACGCTTCTGTAGCCATGGGGTTTGAGGAGAGACACCATGGATGCTTTTACAGAAAGTGCGCAGAAGCTTCCACACGTGGATGTGACGTTCTCGTTACCTCAATCAATTCGAAGGGGTCACCAAACATGTTAGTTAACCTATCGTGATTCGTGGTCACGTTCACTTTTTGTGTTGAAGTCATGCCAATCCCTTGCTTGTTGAAGCATCAGGAGCCCACCTCCTAACTGATGCAGGTGGATCACAGAAAGGTCCGTGAGAAAGAAGCTCATTGAATGGGCCATGCCGCAAATAAACGTTTGTAATGTCAGGTCCATGAGAAAGAAGCCTGTTCAATGGGCCATGCGGCAAATAAACGTTTACAATGTCTCGCCTTATTTTTGGGGCATGCGATGACGTTGGCATTTCGCCCCTTTTTGTTTCGTCCCAGTGTATGTCGTTTTGAATTTACAAGGCGGCTGTGACATGTGCAGGCTGCAGTTGGTTCCGCAAAAATGTGAGATGTAAAGCTCACGTCATAATTGTTGCAAAGCATATCATGTGCGTGGAGAATGAGGGTAGATCGCTGTTGACTTTGCTCAATCTCTAAGTAGCCTTCTTGGTCAGAGCACACTCTCCTAGAGGCAACGTCGTGTTTTGGCATGCACCGCACAAGCTCCATTTGACCTGTTTTAATTTGAAAGTTTCTGGCACTGGACACACCATGTGTAAGAATAATGACTTATGTGATGCAGAGACACTAAGATGAAATTCGACGTCTGCGAAAATTGAACTGCTCCTGTTAGCGCGTGAGATCTGACACAATGCGGAGCCTCGACGGCACACATTCGATATCCGTGGAACCGTTGAATTATTGCTACCATCTGCCTGATTGGGAAGTGGCTCAAGAAGACGCTGCTGGAATTTGGGGGTGCCACCTGCTTCTCGTCGGGCAATTTCGCGCTGTCTTTGTCCGATAATGTCTGGATGGTTTAAGTGTAGAGTTAGCGTGTGGCGATTGAGGCGTAAAGTGATGTAGTTTATGAGGGTTTGTTGACTATTATGTGCACTTAGAGGCTTCCATGAAATAGCGGGGAGAATGTGTGGGACTAACATATTGACTAACATATTGACGTTGATAATTTCGTGTCTCAGTATATTAGTCAAGGATTTGTGGAGGTCATGTTTGTTAATCTGGAAGCTTAGGGAAGCATATTGCTGCCTTAGTCGGTGAGGAATAGCTTTTGATTTTTGGCACGCTTTGCTGAGCAGATGCGTGCGTGTGCCACGATATGTTTTATTGTCCGTGTATATCTTTCGCAGAAGTCGATATCTTTCTTCATCAGCGCGTACGATTCTCCACGACGCGAGGCCCAGGGAATACATCTAAGAACAGTTGACTGATTGATCCATTTGCAAATGCATGCTTCGATGGCGCAGACTTTAGCCGGCGGAACGCTACAGGATTTATGTGCTATCAGTCTATTTGGTCGGCCAACGTTCAATGTTTGTCCGCGAATATCTAGAACGCTTAGTTGTTCAAGCATCAATCAGCGACCAAAGCTGAAAGGGAAACGCTGTGCATTGCTATGTTTCACTAATATCACCTCACAAAATGCTTCATAGGCACCTGGCCTATACAACCACAGTCGCAAACCGTCCATGCGCTTGTCGGTGTGCTATTTAAGTGGCTCCAATTAATAATATTCCATTCACAGAGAGCAGTGCTCTTGTGCTACACTGCTCGCACGCGGTCCACTTTTCCAGTTGACTCTCACACTAAGCAGAGAGGCACCGCGTAACTCAAAAATTATTACGGCATTATGCAACTGCGTAACATTTCAGAGGATATAGCGGCTGCTTTTGGATCTAGGCGGCATATAAAAGCGTAGTTGCTCATAGTCGTGTTGCGAAGTGCTATGTGTCTGGGCAGAGGCATTCAAGAAGCTGCTTGATTTGTGCAGTGGACAACGGAAATGGTCGGTGAGTAGACAGATTCGCTGGCCTTTCAATTTTGAAGTGGGGTTTGCATGCTTCATGTGAAGAGCGAAGTGGCTGTGACTTACGCAGGCGTTAAGGAATAGTGAAGCGTTGTTTCAGATTTGGATACTCAATCATGGATCCAGAACAGTAATGGCTTGCGGCATGGCAAATGAATATATGCAGACTCTTTCAGCCTCTCTCAATCTCCAAGTAGTATTTCTTTGAAGGGTATAGTTACTTGAGTATAATTGTCTTCAGGCATAAAGAGCTAGGTAACATCCGCTCAAGTCAAATTCTTCATTCGTCAGGGAGTACGATTCGCCTCGATGCGAGGCCCAGAAAACGCGCAGATAAGGTATCTTAAGAACAGTTGACTTATTCGTTTGTTTCCATATGCTTGCTTGCATGACGCCGAATTTGCCCAGTTAAGCGTCGCAGGACTTTTAGCACTTTCAGTTTCCCCTTGTCCGGCCACTTTTTGCTCTCCGTCCGCGAGTGTCTGAGCAACTTAGTTGTACCGTAAACATTCAGCGGTCAAGGCTGAAAATAATGGAGTTTAACAAATTTTCGGTTGTGAAGTGCATTATGGGGTCTGCGTTGAAGGATCAGCCGCTCGTGTAGTTCCGGACGAAAATAATTTTCTCTTCGTCCTCTACCGGAGTACTTATTGTAGACGACTAATCTAACTCGCGAACACGCCGATATTATGGTAGGTGATGAATAGACTGTTTTGAACTTAAAAGTGGGTGCGTAAAAATCCGGCATTAACTCGATGGTATTATGGCCTTTCCCGCAAAATTGTCAGCAAGAAGGAGCGCAAGAGCAGAATCACATGCAGGACGTAGTTGTACGACCGCTTCATTATCAAAGCACCTTCTCCGGATATTCTGTGCATTTATTAGTTGCAGGGACGCAGTTCTGAATGTTGTTGCTCTGCGAAATTGTTGAACACTGTCCCAACTGTGTGAAGGGCCCGTTTTTTTGGATGCACTTCCCCTTGAATATAATCTTGATGGCACCACAAAGAAGCATGTCACTTTTATTATTATTTTGTTGCGGCAGTAAGACATTTTGCATATGCTCAAGGTATTAGGTGTTTTCAGTGAAGCTCGCCTTGTTGCCTGAGGAGGTGTGAGAAACATGAACCTTGCATTGGTGTGAAAGAAAACAATCTAGATGGTGCGTGCATTTATAAGTTTACAATACCAGGAATGGGAGGGTATATTCATACCCAACATGCAGGACGCGGCAGGTTGCTCATTAGCAAAGCGTCTTTTCCAAATCTAAAGCAGCACGGCATTTCTCTAGAAACGTTGTTGTTGCTATGGAATGCTGCTGACCTCGCCGGGAAGTACGTTCTTCTTCAGGTGTATCTCTTTTCAGGTTTAACTTTGATGATACTGTGATGACGCATTTCGCTTTGATCAGTCACTGCTTTGTGACGGTGTCACAGTTTGCGTGTCCATATGTTATTTCAGTGTTGTCATCAAAAGCCACTTAACTGCCTCAGAGTGCGTGAGACGCGAGGATTTTGGAACCACATGAAAGTCGAAACCACAGATTGTGCGTCATTGGATAAAACCTTACTACAAGTAAAGAAAAAATAAGTTGACTTATAGAGTGCAAGGCATGGCGACGGTGTTGGCCGAGCTTTTCTGCAAGTGCCCGGTGCACCGAACAGTCGTGACATGTCACTACACTTTGGTGCTTTGTTGCTGGCACTTGAAGTTGTAGATCGGATAATCAGAAACACAAAATATATTTCCACTGGGTGATCATTCTTTTAACTGCAAGCCTAGCAATGCGGCGACGTCTCGTTCCACCAAAACGGCAGAGTGTGAGCTTCATTTTCTTTGAAGTAGCGACAGTGCGCGTTTTTGTTTCAACCCCCGTGAGAATAGCAAAATCATGTTTCTACGTTTTGTTCATTTCAGTTTTGCGAGCTTTGAGTGGGCAGTTCGTCTCCATGATAGCGTCACTGACGCACACCTTAGAATTGCGTTTGCTTTGCATTCTTTAGTTTTTTCGCTTCGGTTCTACTCACTCTTTGGGCGGAATTCAATTACAATTCTACAGACAACAAACCATCAAGAACCAACAAAAGCCATATTTTGTTATATACGATGTCACATGTCGGGGAGTCATATAGATACCTAATGTCGTAGCTGTTCAGTTGTATCAGAAATAACACCACCATATGTGCGTTACGATCGGCACGGCAGGCTGTCAGTCCTGGATGTTTTAAGTGCACCTTGTAAATACTGATTTTAAGGCTGCAACTATTCGTGAAGCGAAAGGCGGGCGGGGCATAAAGAAGCCATGCGTCTGACGACGTTTATCTGGGAGGAACGCCCATATCCACGGAGTGGGCGTTTCTCCCAGATAAACGCCGGTAGACGCGAAAATTGCAGTACCATGTTAACGTTACCTCTACTGATACACTACTTGCCATCACTGCACTGTGTGCAACTCGGAACTGCTGCGGAAAGCACCAGTACAACACCCACAAACCTTCTTCTCCAACCAACAGACCCACGAGCGGTGCTTCTCCACAGGTCCTCTACTTCCTAATAACCCAGGATCACCGCCCTCCACGGCCGACGGCCGCCCAAAACTCCATAACTCCGTCCTCCCGTGGTCAGCACACGCTTCTCTGACAAACAGGTGAAGCACACATCCTGACCAACGAGAACACCTGTCCCTTTCTTCTGCTCACCAGCAAAACGGATGGTGGAGGCTCGCCACTCACAACTGGTCACAAACGACGGACTACCGCATTTCTTGCCTTGGCATCTTGTTTTTCTACTGAGGGCTAATTCCGCGAACACTTTGGCGCCTTAAGAAAGCATGCGCCTGTGGTACACAACAACTTGGAGCTTGGTTGTACATTCAAATTCGAGCAGGACTCACAGCATGCCTCACTTCTGAATGCTTAGATAGTAGGTGCCATGATTAAGTGCTAATAGAAATCTCGCAAAATAGCGCGTCAACGATGCGATTCTTTATGAAGTGCAGTGCCCTCAACAATTTGGTCTACTGTGTCTTGACATTACGCGGGATAGTCATAATAGATATCCCCACTGAAGTACCGGATTTGGCGTCACATTATTTCCACCTGGTAGGAATTTTTCGTTTCTTCTCTGAAAGTGGGTTCTGTCAAGGACGTGAGTCTGTTCGGTTTCTCTTTTTATGTAGGGCCTGACTTGTGTCATCTGGCATTTGTTTATACCTTAGTAGACAGTAGAGCCATCTCATATATCTTCTTCGGAAGTATATGCTTGTTTCTTTTGTTTTTTACGTGTATCCGTGGTTTTTGGCGCTTGCGTCATACACCGCTTGTTGCAAATTCGTGTTAACTACCTAAATCGGGTGGGCTTTTTGTGGTACAAAATGCTGTACTTACTAAGTGCTCATATTGCGTTCAACAGAATGGGCCTCATCTTCTGCTTGCACAAACCAGCACAATGTTGTGTCTGCTAGCATGCTAGCTGCGTTCCCTGCAGCACACGCAGCTGCAAGGCGTCGCGAAGACCCCTTGACACATTAATTTCTCTTGGTGGCGCACTTTGGTGCTTGGAACAAGCAATACTTTGCACAGTGACAGC
Organism: Eimeria tenella; assembly: GCF_000499545.2. Lineage (NCBI taxonomy): Eukaryota > Apicomplexa > Conoidasida > Eucoccidiorida > Eimeriidae > Eimeria > Eimeria tenella. The sequence continues at coordinate 113,751 of NW_013543432.1, forward strand.
ACACGGAAAAACAATGCTGCCCATAAGAGCGCTTGATAGCGTAATAAGCCGCCTAAACCTCAGGAAACAGTTCCGGGGACTTCCTTGCAACAAAAGCGTTTCACGTACTGGCGAAAGCCGAGGATACGCTCCATTCTGGTGTGCTACAATTTGCTCTTGGTGCTCTGCTTGTCGCATATTCCCATGACCAGGATGTGAGTGCCATGTTGGTGTGGCCATTGACTTCTGCTCACGTGGACGTTTTGGCGGGGTGACTGCTTTGGCTTAACTGCAATATGTACCAACGGTTTCGAGTGCCGAAATGCTTTCAGCAAGAGAACGTATTGAATCGCCTCTAGCTCCAGATCATGCCCAATCATGTGCCATCATGTGTCATGGTCCTGAAAAGGTCGTGCGTCTGTTGAGTCAGGACTTGAGACGATTCATTTATGGTGCTACTGAGGTGTGAATGGCATTTATCTTGAAAGTCTCCACAGCGCGGTCGTGTCCTTGTGGCTAACTCATAAAAGTCTTTTACTCACTAACCTCCTCGAAGTCTGAGAGGTCAATACTTACGCATTTGATTCAGCTAGCGGTGGAATCTCCACCCTGTCTGGAATAGAGGTATGCGAATGCGTGGATGCTCCACCAACGTTTCTTCAAGGTTGGCGATTATTTCCTTTGTTCCCTGCTTCCTATTTTGTGCATGTTTGGACAAAATCGCCTTGCCGTGTTGGTTCGGGTTCTAGATATTTTTGAGACATTTGTGCCTGTTTGTTTGAAAGTGGTATTCCAGAGCAGGCATTTAAAGTGTTGTCCAGATAATGCGCCGAGCGTACAGTTTTAGCGATTACTAGACCTCCGGAATTGCATTTAGGCTGATAGCTCCTTGTGTGGATGCATTCAATTATTGTTTCAATTGATGCACTTAATGAGGGACTCCCGGGGCGTTCACTTGCGGGCAAGCTAAGCGTTTTGTTGAGATACTTTTAAGAGTCCATCCAGTTACTTTAAACTCTTCGCAGTTGTTCGAAGTTTACAACCTGTAGCAAACTGAAGCGTAAGTGTGACTTGCATTATCTGGGGTGGTTGGCGTGCTAGAAGTCACGTGGGCGTCACAAGGATAACTAGACGTCGGCATGCTGATGACAGCGAAACTGGCAATCGTGCATTATCTACGTATTTTGCAGTGCATTTTTTGCAGTTTTCTCGTGAGTTGACTGCGGCGAATCTAAGGAGAGGAGAGTGGTGTCGCAGCTACCGGTTTGCCGCCACAGCCTGTTGATATACGAGCAGGCACACTAAAGATACTGCATGGTAATTATCAAAGACGAATTTTGATATTCCCTTGGGCTCGAATATTGCCGTTAGAAGCAGCGTATTCCATAAACTTGTGTCGCATATCTAGTATGTGCGTTTGCCTCAGATGTGTACTCTTGTTGGCTAAGTCTCAAAACATTCTCGGCTTCGGGCCGCACGCTTGCATAAGCCATGCCTTTAGGCCTTTTCGCCCACCTTTGTGAGGACCACTCTCGCACGATGCAAGCTTTTCGTGACATTTCACAGAAAGTGTGTTTGATAAGGCACTAGCACAGGCGCGCGTTTTGCACGACGTGGGAACTTGAGCCGAGCCGAAACTTAGCGCGTTGCCTTTTGTATAGCTTGTCAAGGCAGATCAGTGTGTGGCACACCTCCGCTGGAGTCGAGCACAGCTAAGCAGAGTGAGAAATGCCTACATCATAACAGTTAGGGAGCCAGATTGTTTAAGAGCCATTTGACTGTGTTTTCTAGATATATTTGTTTGATCTGCCTGCTAATATCCAAGTTTAATCACTACAGAAGTACCAGTGTCGCCGGTGTAGCTATTATACGCCTTCTGTTGTTCACAGACGGGATTTGATTATCGACGGCAAGTACATGGTGCTTCCAGAATCCAACCATCGTCTAGAACAGAAACGTTTCGAGGGCTTGAGCAAGGAGCCGCTCGGACCTGTTATTAGCATCTCTCTGTCTACACTAGGACGTGCGTTTCACCAGTCTTGGCGATGCATGCCCTTTGCACTGAGAGGCCAAAAATATCTTTTCGGAGGACCGAAGAAGCGTCTTTTGCAGTGATGTTTTGGAGCTGCAGGTAATGAATGCCTTGTGAATTGCAAAAGACGCCAAATGGATGCATTGAAAATGTAAAACACACGTAGGTCGTCGGTTTGAAGTTTGCTCAGACTACACAAGACTCTATGTGTAGGGCGTTTTTGCCGTCTTTTTTAACATACGCGCAAAAAGCGATCTGACGATTGTCACGGGGGAAGCTGGTGAGAGCCGCGCGATAAAAGTAAAAGGCAGTGTAATGCTGCGCTATTAATTGGAGCAAGAGTGAACGATGATACCTGACCTTGAACATCGCCTCTTCAAACAATTACAAGTCCCTTGCAGTAATTCTCTTAACGTCTGCAAAGTCTGTTACAATGCTTTTTACGCCTGCCCTTCCTCAAGCAACTGTACAGATGGTGTCGTCACACGTGCCAAGCAACCACAAAAACATATCTTTGTAAGGCATATACTACGTTCCACAAGAGATTTTCCCTATCCAGGATGTGGGTGTCACGCGTTTGTAACGAATGAAGCCTTAAGAAGAATCGTGACCTTATGTAAGAGGATCTATTTGTTCGTTCGTCATCGATGTCATTTATCAATTTGCTGGGGTCTTATCTTTGTCGTAGAACCTTCAGTGCTTCAACATGTTTTATGAGGCTAGGGATTTAGTATATCCTATATAAATACCACACAGAAAGTGCGTTCTTAGAAACAAGACCTGACATGCCTCTATTGCTACGGCTAGCGGTGGCGAATTGGTGTTTACACCCTCACAATTTTAAGTATCATTCATTTGACTGCGAAACTCTTGCCAGAACACGCAGTGCGAGTGAACCTTTTGCAAACGCTTCTGGCGCCATGGTTTTCGTCGATTGTGTTGGAGCCGTTTTGTTTCCGGTCCAAAGTGCTGCCTGGCTGCAGCAGTTCTGTGCTTTGAGACCGTACAGATTGAACTTTCAGCACTGTAGATGTCAGAGCGCACTTCACCCACTTGAGTACCTCTAGTTCGTGGGTTCTTTTCGGATTTTCTTCAGGCTACACGAGAGTAAATGAAATTTGTAAAAGGCGTCGACCACAGTCCTCGTTGCTCCCGGCGAAGTTCTGTATATCCCACGAATATTGCTAAACATCTGGAAGACTTGCCCACGTCAACGAAAGTAACGTCACGAAACAGCTGCAGCATCAGTAGTTCGTTCATGTGGAGAACGCGCTCGTTTTGCGCATCATGCCTTCCGTGGAACCGATAAACCTCAGTTTGCTTTTAGAAGCGAAGTTGCACAAATAAACAGTCGCTTCCACTTTTTGTTATCTAGATGGTTGCCTCAGTTTGTCCATTCTTTGAGAGCATAGTGGCTCCAGACCGTATGTTCCGCAAAAAGTCGTGCACCTGATTAACAATGGAGGTATCGCCGTTCTTCGTCCAGAAAACTTTATTTCGGGTTGTAGATATTTTGTTGTGTGCTGGGTCATTGCCCATTGCTGGTAAATTTTTCTTGTGAATAGTATGTGTGGTCTCCACTGGCCATGCCGACCTTACAAAACGCTCTCGTTTGTCTCGTGGACTATCTGTAATTTACGGTAATTGCATGTTTCTTCCAGAATTTCCTAGTATTTGCTTTCACTGCGCGGACTTGACTGTAGCGAAGTTCTTTTCACACAATCATTTGCACATCTACTTCGCTTTGCCGCCAACCACTTTTTCTATCCACTGCTTAACTCAACCAAAGTTATTGCCAGGAAAGAGATCAGTATTATAGAGTTGCAGGACTCTCGGTTCACTAGGTATTATTCTATTTTCAGTTGGTACGCATTTCTCTCCTGTGGTGAGTGGGTAGAAGCGTGGTTACTGGAAACGTGCATGCAGCTGCTGTCGCAAAACTTCTGTCCTGACTTTCACGCGAAAACCAGTGTGTGTAATCTTCCAGTGTGATGATGTATATCTTCCTATGGCGGTCTGTGATAATGCACAGGAGGTGCGCTCTTTGTTTGCGGTGCCCGACATGGGTGGTACAATCTTCTCTCCAGTTGTTCTCTAGTATGTTTGTATCTTGCTGAGGGCTTCGGCTAACGTGGAAACTTCTTCGCGCGCATTAAGGGAGCGAATGCACTAGCTGGACTGTCGGAACCGCACTGAACATCATGACTTAACAAGCGTGGACCCACTTCGTGGTTGAGGCTTTACACATCGGTTTGTTCAAGAGTGAGCCGTACTCTGAAATGAGGGTTACGCGAATTAGAAAGGTGCAGATGCTTGATTTCTTCGTTGTGATTGAACCAGGTTGTGCGTTGCCTGAAGCAAGCCAGCAGCTCCTGGGTATATAGTTGCCTTGAAGTCTTCAATGAGTCTCGGGGTTTGTTGTTAGTTTCCGCAGCCTCACTGATGGGGTGTTTATCCTGAGAAGGCTTTATTAACTCACGTGCACATCACCCGGTGAAATCATTTTTTCTGCCGGAGTATCACGGGAACCGTAACGCCCTCCTTAAATTTTTGCAAGCATAGGCACTGCAGCTTGCGTTGGATTTTTTTTTAATTGCATCGAGACATTCTGGATAGTGTGCTCATTAGTTTCACTGCAGGGCAGAACCTTCAATATCATGGCTCGGGAGAAGATAACTCGACCCGGGAGCAGATGGTGAGATCGCGATAGACGGCTGCACAGCCAAACTGCGAAGAGCTTTTTCGCAAATTCGGAAAGACTCATTATGAAATTTGAAGTTGGGACCAGCGACAAGGAGCATCCAACACGCAGTCAGGCGCCTTGCCGAATGTTGAAATTCCTTGGCCAATTTTTCGAGGCGTTTTGGTTGCGACACCACCTGTAGTGGGCAATGCGTAAGAGAAACGGCGCTTTTGGAACTTCTATACGTTTGCGTGGAGTGGTAATACATCTTGCGAGAAAAGTGTACACTTTTGGTGCAGCTCGGTGACGTTCCCGGTTGAACCTGCATCCAGTATCAAAGCAATGCGCGTATCTCGTTATTTCACCAGCTGGTCTTGTTCAGATTTATCTTTTTGAAAGGAGCAGCACGTGCACTGATGAACTGCCAAATTCTTAGAAAGTGCGTTACAGCAAACGCGTCTTTGAGGAGCTGCCATGTTGTAATGAATTCTTTGGCAAGAGCCATCCTGAATTATATTACGGCTGTCTCATGAACAGAAGGTGAGTCATTGCGTCACCAATCATGCTGTGGGCATCAGGTTCCGTGCATAGAAACGCATCAACGCAGCCACGCTATTCAGATACACGACAGAGGTATTCTCACATATCCACTGGCTAAGTTATTCTCAGTCCTTTTTCCACATCTCTTGCGTGGCATCATTCACCTTGCCAATCTCGCTATATCTTTACTTTGCAGGGCTAGTGTTCGAGCTACAATGATGGGGTCTTTCAAATGGTTTATCTAATTTTGCAATTGTAAGACGTATGCATCAAACTTCTGCTAACCAGTCTCTTTTATCAACGCTGCAGCTTCTAGTAACTGAAAACCTTTCTGCTTGGCTGACCTGAGCCGCGCATACTCACACCTTCACCAGTGTCCGAACACCGTCTGCAAAATGGTGGATGACGTTGTTTTTGTATACATGGCTTTGAGAAATTGTGTTTAGCGCAGTAGTGGATTCAGTCACTGGTTTGGCTTATGAACGCAGATTTGAGGCGTGCGGTCGTTTGTCATTCCCACAATCTGCTAATCACATAGCTGGTAAGCGGTAAATTTAAGCACAATAAAACAATCGGCATCAGAGTTAGATGGGCACGACAGGAGCGCGCTGCACATTGGTGGGCATCTACGTTTGCTGAACTCTACAGAACGCCTTCATCTCCTTTACCAAAGCCTAGCAGTTAATGTTGGAATTGCAGGGAGTACGTTGTTTTCTGCATGCAAATGCTATTCAGTTTTACACATGCAGTCTCTGCATATCTGTTCGCGGGCAAAACGTTCTCTTGAATCTTATTCGGTTTGGCTTGGATGTGTTTGATAAGCCAAATTTGCAGCTTTCCGACGCATCAGATGGTAAGATGTCGCAAAACATGTAAAGATTTCTCGAGCAGAGGCAGTGCCTATTTTGAGTGGTGATGAAAGGCAGCACTGAGGAGCTGATAACTGCGGGTGTGCTACCTTTCTGCCTTTGTCTTGTCAAATACGTGGCAATCCCTGTGCCGTGAGATCATGTGAGGGGTTATAACGTGGGTCATTCTTAGATGCTCTGTTCGTGATGCCCGAAGTTGCCGAGATGTAGAGTTGTATTTGCCTTTTGGTATGCATGGAAGAAGCACAAATAGTACAGTACAGTATGTATATTCTCGGACGCTTTGCTATACAGCAGTGCTAATAGGCAATGTGTAGTTTCCGAAGTCAAATCACCGCTACTTACGTACCTTAAAGATCATAAAACGTCCGCTACCTGTAGCTGCTCTGAGCAGTGGAGTCTTTGTAATGCGTGGTACTTTTTACATCCTGGCATCTGTGAAACTGTTTTGCTGGCTCTGCTTCGTGATGATACCAGCAAGCGCTTGGCTTTCTCTACCTGGCCAGTTACACCCCGACGAGCTCCCACCAATCAACTGTAGCAAGTTGTAGTTGAATTTTGTCTGAAAAACATCGGAGATCCACGTAATTCCTAGAATGCTTATCGAAAGTTGCACTGCTCATATTGTTGTTTTGTGTCATCTCAGCACATGCTATTCTTTACATTTGCATAGTCCATGGTGCTCATGTTTTGCTTGAGTGGTCGAAGCGTTTTTTCCAGCAGATGTTACGCGTGGTATTTTGCTGGTTTTGCGTCACTCTGTAGTGCTAGGAGGCCGCGGTGAATTTTCGCGTTTTCTATATCTGCAGTTCGAACCGTGCTTTATAATCTATACAACGTCTTTGGCGTGTATATCATTTTGCATATGCTTCCAGAGGTCCACTGATGTTTTGGCCGGCCCACAATGCTTGTGAATTCTCTGCCTGTGCAACCTTGACGTGGTTCCATCGGTTTGTCTCTATCTTTTCAGCTTATTGTTCCCAGACTGCTAGAAATGCCCATTTAGACTGTGGGTCGCTCGAATGAACGATATGTTGCCGCGGGACAGGTAGGTGCTCGTAGTTTTCAGCGTTTCATGAATCACTGTTGCCATTCTGACTGCCTGCACGCACGACGATCTAATTCAAAGCAAGTGAGTATATAGAAACGTGCCTATTGTTTGTTAGCAGAAAGACAGTTTCACCAATTTACTTCGGCCGCTTCATCGGAGCATGCCTACCATGCGGAAGGCTACACACCGAATGACATCACTGCATGCAGTATTTGCTTGTTGTAACTGCATCCCAGAAAGTTAGCTATTAAGCTGATCGCCCTCTATCACATTAGCACATCAGATCTTGGGTACTGCTATCGCTCAACTGATTCAAGTATTTGTTCTTTTCCTCATTGGCTGCAACAGTGAGCATGCGAAACAGTCAGTCTGTATTCCAGTTAGTGCGTATGGTCAGAAGCTGAAACATATTGCTGTGCCAGCTGACGGAGTGCCTGTGCCGCCGGGCACGATGGTGAGGAATTTGCGTGATGGCACGGAGCTTTCGTGGCAAACTTACAAAGATTACCGCTGGCACTCCTGTGACGGTGGCAAGGCAATGCCTAGCTTTAGTAAATGCTGATAGAGCTGTACAGGGCAGCCCCTAATCCAAGGATTACAAAGTGAGTTCTTCTCGGACCTTATCTAATGATTAGAAAGTGGGTTCTTCTCGGACCTGGGAAAAAGCGTTTTGGAATCTTGTAATTATTCTCACTCCTGCACATTCAACCTTGGTTCTCTCACACTGTATTGGCTGCATAATGCTATTGCAGTAAACCATTAATTTCTTCTATGGAAGGCACTCAGATATGGAGGTTTGTCATTCTGCAGCTGGTACGCGTTATGTGAATTCGAGCAACTAGCGCATAAATCCGGCACTGTGCTAGAGGAAAAGCGGTAGCCCTATTTATGACAGTCACTTGTGGCCTTGCGAGACTACAGGGTTATATATACACTATTATATATGCAGTTGAGCTGGCTGCTGGGAAGGAGGCCATTGTGTGTGCATCTTGAAAAGTATCTGTGTATCATGAAACGCACTCTGGCCTTCTTTGCTTGAGCTGATTTAGGCAGTGAGTTGATGAATCTAGAAGAGCGTGCTGACACCAACTTTACCTCAGCGACATATGAGTGAACTGAAAATATTTTAGGTGGACAGCCAGCACTTCGGTTCCCGCTTGTCCCCACGCAGCGAACAAATAAGTTTGAGCACACAAGCCTTCGCAGATATGACACAGTACTGCAGAGTGCTGGACTGTGAGGACTCCGCATGAACTCTCTTCTACCTCGTGTACATCAAGATAAACTTTAATAGATAAACTGATGGCCCACAAGTTGGTGAGCCATCTCTATCGTGACCACTGAACATACAGCCTACACATGACAGGAGTAGTGGGCGGTGGAGAAAGTTCCTTTTGCCGACAAATGCTGCTGAATAATCGTGCAGTGGCTGGCAAGATAAGCCATAGTTCGTGGTTCGCTGATGCCTATAATCCGAACCTCGCTGTTTAGTGAATTTTGCGTGCACCCAGCATCGTCAATGAACTACAACCAGGCCCTCTGGAGGTTCTTTGCACAGAGCTTTTTCTATGTTGAAAGTGCATGGCAGCCCAAAAAGATCGTGGCCGAATATGTTTTACGTGAGTGAAAACGTCCGCGTATTTTTCAAGAGGGATAGCAAAACAGCAACTCGCGCAACACCTAGAGAGTACGTTGAGCATACATTTTATCACAAGTGCTTTTCAAATGCAGATACTCAATGGCTGCAGTGCCTTGACCTGACTTTTATGTAGACACGGTTCGTGGCTGATAGGCAGTGTGTCGCATAGTACTAAAGCTTCCGGTCCAGACGTTGCATTCATTTTGGGCACCCTAGTGACATAAAATCTGTTTGGGTTGAGCTTTCCTATATATATTAACCTTCTACAAGCCTCTTTCAACACGACGTCGAATTAATATGGCAGAACGTTACTGCATTGTCCCGCATTACGCCAGTACGTGCGTTCCGTGGAGCATTCAGTGAAGCAATGTGTCATGATGGGATTCGAATAACGCGCTTCAAAGCAATAGTCAGGAACTGCAGGGAGAATTCAGTGTCCCGTACATTCGTCTGATTCGGAGCGCTTTCACGGTACATATGCCCGGTGGTAGGCACAAACGTTCCACGTTAGTAGCTCCTTAAGTGCATGTTTTGCACCAGTGACTTCCAGCGTCCCCTCATAACCTGATCGCGCCAGTCACATCTTTCTAGTTATCTGGAGGCGCGGCGGTATATACTTCCCTGGAACTACAGAAAGTGCGTCTCCTCCAATGTAAGAGGGACCGAATTTTTCGAGTGTAGAGATTCCCCTGTCAATATGAAAACATTCTGGCATCTTTCGCGTTGGCAAGCGTTGTACAGGTTACAAAGTTAAGTATTGGATGTATAGTATACAGTGCCAGCCATGTTCACGATGCAACATGTAACTTCGACTTGAGACATTTTTCCTAGCCCTCTCATGCCCATTGCTCAGTGCTGTCCGCATGCTGCACCATTAGTGGTTGGATTTTGTGGCCCGTTTTGTCTTATGCACCTTTGGTACAATTCGTTTCCGGATTTGTAGCAATCTGGAAATGTATCTTCATTCAGAACGCTTAGTGATGCTGAGTATTGTGAAATCCAGAAAGTACGCTTTGCTGAAGTTGGCGTCTGTGGTCCTGTCAAATGTGCTGTTTAGTTATCATTTTCTTGGGCGCCTTATCATGGCTATGAACTTCTTTGCTCGCCACGACCGCAGCAGCTTCTTTCCGCGTTACGTACAGACGTGGAAGACTCGTTCACATCGTATTGGTAATGTGTAGGAAGTAAGTTCGGTGGGACACAGGCAAAAGAGTGGTTAAAATATTATCCATCATGCAGTCCGTTTAAAGCTCACTATCCTTGTTTTTTAATTGCCTCTATCATTGTGCCCGAACGCCTTGGTGTTCCTGCATGTGCGGTACGTGTTCGTGAGCTATTTTGTTCGTTTAATGGCCTGCGCAAACGATTCATTCCGAACGCCTTGATGTTCTTATGTGTGCGATACTTGTTTTCCAGGTACTTTGCTAGTCTATTTGACTGCGCGCATTTGCCTTTTTCGTGGGATTCAGTGTCTTCCACGCGATATATGTGCACCATTTGGAGAAGAAACAACTGAGGTTTCTTCTCTCCCTGTAGAAGTGTAGGCAAGGACTGTTGAGTGCACGGTAAATGTTAGGTCAAATTCAGATTGAAGCTTCAACACATCGTGTAAAGTTGCAGCCGCCCTGCAACTTTATTGGTTGTTGTTTTACCATGGCTTGGACCAGCTAGTGCGTTACATGAGTAACCACTTGGTGAGGAGGAAGCCAGCGTCGTCTCAATAACAGTCCTTGCCGCAGTTGAGTCAACAAGTATGCTAAGTGGTATAAAAGGCTCTTCAGGAAGTTCTTATGCATAACCATGTTTTTCCAACGCGACAAACCAATCGCCACGTTGGGGTGCAGACACATTTCGCGAAAAGACAAGCTGCGAATACCAAAGCTCTCTGCGATTCGTACACCATATGTCTTGGTTTATGACGTGCTCTGTGCACCACGTGGCCCGCGTCAGGCTTTGACAGGCATACCGATGAAAACAGTCACCATATTGTTGAAAACTCCAGTTACGGAGTGATCGAAAACCAGACAGTAAGCATAATGCAACGCAAAACAACGAGAAGGTGCCTGGTGACCTCTAGAGTCCAGCCTCTAGAATGCGTATTTTAACGAGCGCACAATGCGTATATTCTATGCAGCAATGCGACTGCAGGCAAGAAATCTTCAATTGCTGTGCTGCATGCGGCAACGGGAGACACACCACGGCCACTGTACTAATGAGCTTCGGTCTGCGGCTGTCCCCGAAGTTCTATTAAGGGGGCGCAGTGTCAGTAACTCCTCATCACTTCAGTATGCTTCATTCGTAGGGGCGAACAGAGGTGCTGCAGTAACATAAAGAGTAGTCCACACTTGAAAAGCTGATGCACCATTTTAGGATGTACGTCTGTTTTTGGTTTCGGAGAGGTGTCGGAAGGTAGATTATATTAGTCACTACAGCGTGATTGGCTTGTTATTGAGTGCAGATACCTTGTCATGTGCCCCACAATTTATTGAGAAATTTTTCGCACTGGTAGCTTTCTCGTCGCAAATTGTAACGAGCAACTGACCAGGGGATCCTTCGAATGGTCCACCGCTGGCCTCAAAAAAACCATCTGCAATCCGCTCATTTACTACGAATGATCAAGACTCCTTGTAGGTCCGCCATGCTCAAAGGCGTTTTAGTAGCTGCACGAGAATTCTAGGGGCGTTCACGCACTTGGCCTGATTACTTAGCTCGTATGTTTCACTAGTACTGCTGTGTGCTACATAGTATGCGCCCTTAGCTGTTCAGATACAGCAGCAAGACGAGGCCAATCCAAACACTTGATTTTCAAATCACGAGGTAGCGAGCTGTAAGTGCACTGTTTGGCATTTGTTTCATGTAGGCGTGTATTTCAAGGTAATTCTGTCTCACCAGCACCCCTTTGCTATCGCAAATGCTGCTTATCGTCGTCAAGGCTCTTCGTGCGCCTTCCTCTCATGAAGATTAATACGTTTTAAGCACAGAGCTACTGCTCAGTCGTTTGTCCCTGGTACATTCAACGAAGTGAAGATTCTTTCTTGCGTCACAGCTGGTGAGCTCATGAGCGGAAGAAAACATGTGAGATACAGGTGAGATCAACTTGCGAAAGTGCACGCTGCCCCACGGGCAAAGCTAGCCCGGAAGTCGGTAGTGGTATTAGGACAAAAGCTTGCAATCTCGCAAAGGATGCCAATTTTTCCGGCAGTGCAAGACTAACTGCGTAACAGAACGTTTCTAGATAATGGGTGCTCATGCTTTTCACATTAAGAACAATATCCACAAAGCGTTTGTCAGATACTACCTAACGTTTGTTCCGCTTATTTGACGCTTTTAACAAGTGCGAAGCGCATTTTTGCAGGAGTACTTCATCCTGCAGCAGTTCATGCAGACACCAGAGCGTTGTTGGCGAAGTAGTAGGTTGCCACCAAGGGATGGCTCCAAGTGCATGTCATTTTCAAATTCGCTGTGGTTTTCTAATGGCACTCGAGATGCTAGTAAATTTGTTCTGATGGTTTCCTTTTGGAAACCGTCAGAACAAATCTACACAGCAACCGGCAGTAATGAAACGCTTTGAAGAGCACATCACTGCCAGATGCTGTGAACTGTGTCCTCCTGAAGGCTTTCAGGAGCATACTGGAAAGCTTAGTGTGCGTTATTGCCTACCCATACTCATGCACTCTCTGCAGCTAGTATGTGCAGCGTTTGCTCATAATATCAGCTTTTCCCAGAGTACAGTACTGTTCTTTGGTCAAAGTAGAATGCGGTTAAGTTCTCAGAACCTTCATAGCCGCCGCTGCACTACTGCTCACGGGGACCATTGAACCATGGGCAGTTGGCGTTGCTAGTTGTGGCTGGTGCACTCAACACCATCCCAACACAAAGGCTAAGAACGCCAGCATAGATCGCGACACTCACTCCCAGCGCACAGAGAGTTTCTGACAATTCGAAATTGTTTGCATTGCACTGCTTCGGGATGTGCAGAGCGTGCGCCATAACATGAAGCAGTCACCGTGGCCTTTTCATGGTGCTGTTCTCACAGAGTGCACTTCTGTTCCCAGAAGTACCGTGGTTACCTGAAAGCTTTTAACTAGATGCTTGGGTTCCCGATGGCCGTTCAGATGCTTAGGTGTGGCGCTGCTCAGTTTCAGTAGCACACCAAAGGAAGCAGAACAGTTTCACGAATAGCTTAACACCGTTCGAGAACCGTGGTGGCCGCATGTTGGAAATTTCAAACTGCGTATTAAAGTCGCTCAGCAACCAAGACCCCCAGTCAGATACATATTTCATGTAGACCAATGCTGAAGATTAAAAGATCAATTGTGGTTTAAAGATAGTGTGGGTTATAGGATTACTGCGAGGAAGCTTGGGGTCTATTCATTCCCCTTGAATAGGGCAAACGTCATCATTTTTACACCGTCATTGTACTTTACCTTATGAGTTGGAAAGTGCATATTCCTCATTTTTGGTGATGGTTGTGGAGCTTAAGAGGTTGCTCCTGTTTGTAGTGATCACGATGTTTCATGCTTTGGTTGGGGCTCTTCACCCTATAGCTGCGTTTCGTTTGCATAAAGGTAAATTCGGTATTTTTTTTGCACATAGAGGTAGTGCATACCTGATTTGTTGCATCACGGTTTCGGCACCACTTCGCTGTATTTCGCACACGATGTGTATCACAGGTATGTTGCTTAGGTGACGATGCGAGCCCGCTGATGAGGGGGAGATGCACAAGCTGTTTGGATTTTGCAATTATAGCACGCACCGATTCGTCATTCCTAGAATCACAATACTTTGCAGTAGGTGAGTTTTTGTGTGTGAAATACTAATGAAATATTTCTATAATGCAGCATTTCCACATGTCATAATATCAGTTTTTCTCGGCGCTCGCCGAAGTATGCGGTTAAGTTCTCAGAACCTTCATAGCCGCCGCTGCACTACTGCTCACGGGGACCATTGAACCATGGGCAGTTGGCGTTGCTAATTGTGCTTGGTGCACTCAACACCATCCCAACACAAAGGCTAAGAACGCCAGCATAGATCGCGACACTCACTCCCAGCGCACAGAGAGTTTCTGACAATTCGAAATTGTTTGCATTGCACTGCTTCGGGATGTGCAGAGCGTGCGCCATAACATGAAGCAGTCACCGTGGCCTTTTCATGGTGCTGTTCTCACAGAGTGCACTTCTGTTCCCAGAAGTACCGTGGTTACCTGAAAGCTTTTAACTGGATGCTTGGGTTCCCGATGGCTGTTCAGATGCTTAGGTGTGGCGCTGCTCAGTTTCAGTGGCGCTGCTCAGTTTCAGTACCAAAGGAAGCAGAACAGTTTCACGAATAGCTTAACACCGTTCGAGAACCGTGGTGGCCGCATGTTGGAAATTTCAAACTGCGTATTAAAGTCGCTCAGCAACCAAGACCCCCAGTCAGATACATATTTCATGTAGACCAATGCTGAAGATTAAAAGATCAATTGTGGTTTAAAGATAGTGTGGGTTATAGGATTACTGCGAGGAAGCTTGGGGTCTATTCATTCCCCTTGAATAGGGCAAACGTCATCATTTTTACACCGTCATTGTACTTTACCTTATGAGTTGGAAAGTGCATATTCCTCATTTTTGGTGATGGTTGTGGAGCTTAAGAGGTTGCTCCTGTTTGTAGTGATCACGATGTTTCATGCTTTGGTTGGGGCTCTTCACCCTATAGCTGCGTTTCGTTTGCATAAAGGTAAATTCGGTATTTTTTTTGCACATAGAGGTAGTGCATACCTGATTGGTTGCACCAAGGTTTTGGCACCACTTCGCTATATTGCTTACACGACGTAGCGAAATATCACAGGTTCTTTGGTGACGATGCGAGCCCGCTGATGAGGGGGAGATGCGCAGGCTGTTTGAATTTTGCGGTTATAGCACGCACCGATTCGTTGTTCATAGGACCACAACATTTTGCAGTAGGTGAGCTCTTGTGTGTGAACAACCAATGAAATGTTTTCGTGTTGCAACATTTTGACATATATTGAGAAGAAGCAATATGACAGGAGGTTAACAGTGGCTTTCCCATTTGCAGTTAAAACACTAACGTTGGTCAATTCCTCGCATGCCGCAGTTGCCTGCTTGTGTTTGTTCTTTGTGTTTAATGCCGCTGATGGAAATTTGTCGCGGTATCACATGTATCTGCCGGCGGAAAGTCGATGGCCGAAACGTTTGGCGTACATCTTTCGGAAACACACTGCTATTTGCAAAACGTATAGCGGGGCCCGGGAGTACTGCATTGAGTCAGTCCAGTAATTAGAAATCAGTAATTATAAATGTACGATCTTCTGTTTATGACGACAGGCTCAACGACGTATACTGGACTTGACGGTTCACGCAATCAAGGGCTGGAAGAGCTCAGTGCCTAGCTAATCAGACTACGCGTTAGGACGCATGCTTACGAGTCGCAATTCACATTTTCAGGTCTTCAGGCTGAGGCCATATTGCTCAGGATACATTACTTACAATTTAGGGTTCAGCGTTCGGCGCTTACGGTCTTTAGGCTTTCAGGGTCGAGAGAATGCGGTTTACGGTTCACGGTTTACGATTTTAGGGTTTGGGGCTTACGGTTTACGGTTTTAGGGTTTAGGGCTTCCGGTTTACGGTTTAGGGTTTTGGGGTTTACATCAAGGTGAATGTGTTCTAAGTTGATAGGGACTCCACTGAGCTTAAAGCAAGAGGGCACACAGTTGCCGCACTTTAAGCGTCTTGCCATCGACTCACCCAGAAGCGTCCACACGGTTAGCCAACACGCGCACAGACTACTATAAGCCCAGCAGAAGGCAGTATACAGATTGTTCCTCAAATGTACTAGGAAGGGACCATCACTGCAATGTATTACGCACACCTTAGGTGTGAATGCGAGAGTAGATGATACTTGCTGGCACAGAAAAGTTAAGTGGCATGGTGACTAGAAACATTGCGCAGCAAGGTAGCTGCCTTTCAATCAGAGGTCTAATTGTGCACCATTCAATCGCCTAGTTGTGCACCTTCTAACCGCTATTTCAAAAACTGCAGACAGTCCTAGTGTTCTAAAGCTACACAATTGCGACAGCTCTGCAGCATTCGTGAATCTGTTACTTGCAACTGCTCGGAGGACACCAAAAATTGCATTGCGTCTGTCCAGTAGCAAACGCCTACATTGCACTATCGGCACAATCCTCCATAGACACCGTCGATATTTGGACTAACTACAAAGACAAAAATGTTATTTTAGCAAGCCTACATGTTGCGTTTATGCAACAGTGCCCGGATGCAAATATAACCTTTTGCAACTTATTTTCTTATGCAAATAAAGCCCCCTGTGTGCCCTGTCCGTGAACCTGAAGGGCAGTCGTCGCCGAAGTTTCAACAGGAAACGGCTACAGAGTAAGATTTTCATCCTAGCAAAATTAGAATGCAACATGTAAGGTGGCTGCGTCCTTCTACAAAACGCGTCCAGAGCACATCTAAGCAACTAGACTTCCTACGTCGTGTGCTGAGAGCAGACCTTCAATGACGGAAACGTAGCTCCAGCACATCCGATGGACAACAAAAGATGACCAAAATCAAGCAACTACGTCATGTCTCTTATATGCATGCCTGTACTTCATAGAAGCACACCTGAAAAAGAAGCGCAGCAGGGGCTGCAATGCATTCAGCATCATCCCCTTCGCAACAGGAAATTTCAAAGGTAGATCATGGTGTATGCTTCTGCGGCCGCAGGAGTCTCAACTCTGTTTCATGGTATTTTACCGTGAAGCTGGACACGCTGACATTTGTCATGTACCCTGGAAGAAGCCTTCTACTGCTTCGCCAAAGGCACGTGAACAGCCACATACCATCTGTTCGGCATTCACACAGGCTCCCACTCACAATAGTGTCGCGCAGATCGTTAGCAGCTGCACCCACTTTAATGCAATTATTTTGCACGGGAGGTACCTGTTTTGTAATTGGGCTAGCAAAGGAAAACAATCCATGCCTCTGCTTCGCCCAAGTTGAAATCAAGCTGACGCTGTGATAGCTACAGCTCTTTTGATCCTGTGTATTGAAGGCAATGCACGTTTTTTTCAACAGGTGCGTATCAAGTGAGCTCAGCTGGCACACTTGAAGAATGATCTGGCAACCGAGCGCAGGATGAAGTTTTTGGCAACGTTCCGGGGGGGCAAATACAGTGCCACTTACGCATAAGCCGACTCCTGGAAAGACGCAAGCACACGTTGCATTACGGATATGCTGACGAGCTTGCAGGGTCATTGAACGCTCCATTAAAAGCTTCAAAGCACCGTATTGGGCAATGTGTACGGGCGGAGAATTAATTTTTGCCGCACCATCAAGCGAGACGACGTTATCTTCTGGCCCAGCAATCCCAGCGCTGCGAGTGTCAAGTCTCGCACGCGTAAAACATCACTGAACCACAAGATGATTTAGCTGCTTAGTGCCATTAACTCTTCGCGGCGGATGACCACAACATAGACAGACAACCATGGCACAAGAAAAAAAAGCCAGAAGAAAAGCGTCTTCACGATTGCGTTTCTTCCTGATTGCAAGAAATGACATGCAACACGCCAGCTCCTTCTGCATCTGGATTGTCAAATTCACATCGTTTTCCAGATAGAGCAAAGCCAGTCCTGTGCCACATTTGGGTGAACCGCGATCATCCACAATGCAGTGCAGGTGCTTAGTGCATGGATACTAGCTCCGACGGATACTCCAACTGCCGCGATTCAATGCCTGCCAGTGCAAACAAAATGGGAAACTTGAGAGGGCAGTACATCCATCACGCACCATTCCCTTCGTAAGTCCGGACTCCAGTAACTGACTCAACATTACACGCTGCCGATGTTTTTGCTCTCCACCAAAGCTGCTGCGTGGATATGAACTTGGTCGAAGGTACCAGTTGAGCTTTAGAAGGGGATTGAAGGAAATATTGCAAGCATCTGGCCCATCTTGGCCAAGCCGTGTACCACTCTTGTTTCTGGTTATAGCTATCGCACGCAAATATTGCGGCTTGCAGTGACTAAGCGTGATCAAATTCGCACGTCCTTTGCAGTACAGACACAGGTTAAAGCGTCCACTTTTCTACATGCAGCGGCATCTGTGAACCACGCGAACCTTTTTCGCAAAGCAGCATGCGTCGGGCGGTTACGTCTGCCACGGGGGCTTTCTGACTCCCCATGCTATAGATCCAGAGATGATTGAAATCGTACTTGGTTGCTGTGTTACAGTAAGGAGAGGGGCAAGAATTGAGTCCTCAACATCACTGCGCATGTGGCGAGAATGAATGAGGGGCTAAAGCGCATTGCGTACGCCACTACGGAACTATATACCTCCTGGAAACCAACAGATTGTCGTCCACACGTTAACGGTAGAATGACGATGGAAAATTTTCAGGTATTGCCTATTCGCAAACCACGTCAACTCCACTGCCTTGAGTGACGCAGCGTCGGCTGAGTGGCATCTGGTTCATACACTCCACCAAACACCAAACTCTCGATTCTGTTTAGGGGGCAAAGGTCCGCGATTATGAAACATCGTTTTATTGGAAGTGGTCCTCATTATTCGCGTAATGATGGTAAACAAAGAAAATCTGAAAAAAAGGCTGCGGTAATGCTCTACTCAGTTCTCTGGATTGGTAAAAGTAGCATGCACCTAAGCTCGTTGCGCTTAGACAGCGAAAAAGCTTGAAACAATTGGTCTGCTTTGAGGGGTTGCCAGCCGGAAGAAGCTGTATTCACAAGCCCGGGAAGCTGTGGTACACTGCGCTCCTTAAACGTGTAGCACATGCTACTAGATGGCAGCGTGCTGGTTGCAGAAAGAACTGCCGGGCTAACATGTGTATTACAATTCGGAAAATGCCACGGAAGACCGCACAGCAATACCCTGCAAGATCCAGCAGCTTCAAATCTATGGCTGTTCTGCACGAGAGAGAGTTTGTTCGTAGTTACCAAGGCCAAGTCACGACACGCCTGCGCACTCTGAGCATAATGAGGCGCTGCCACCGCATATCGTAATGACAGCTTACAACTTTTACCATGTGCGTGATTGATGCCTAGAAGCTGGAGATGCAATTCTGCCGTATACCCGCAAAGCCAGGAATTGCGAACGAATGAATTTCCAATTTGCTTCCACAGCTATGCGTCGCAATGCACCAAAACATCCCTTATTCCTGCTAGCTTCTCTTCTGTCAAAAACATTGCCCAGATGCACAAACAAATGGAAATAACAAGGCACAATCTACGCAACTCCGTTAGAAGGAAAATTAAGAAACGCATAGCATTTTTGAAGGCAATTGCAACCAGGAAGAAAGCCAACAGTTCACTCCCCGGCCAAGCACGAATCAAAGACATAGACATCACGTACACCCCTAAATCACGAAGACCATTGCGGATTGAACTTGTAACGGAAACTTTTGCTTCGTGCGCAGCTAGTGTAGGCCAAAGCTGCCTTGCAGGACAGGGCAGTTACTACACGCCGCACATGACGAAAACATCACAAGTGCACCATACTTCTTGGTTTGTGGGCGAATTATCGATATAACTTTGAACGTGCATGTCCGCAATGCGTATTAATCGGCCCAAATAGTGGAGTTTACTCTTCCAATAGTTTTGAGAACTGATCCTAAAATTATCCATGGGTGTCCATGATTTCCCTCAAGCCTAGCTTGCTATGACAATGTTCTCATTGGAGGCTGAAACGAAAATGATGAAGCTACAATTGCTGACGTACAATTAATGCCGCGTGAGCACATATGAGAATTGTCCTCCACAACAATCAGCTTACTTAAAGCTCGCTGCAGCTGTATCTGTGCAGACAGTGTCGATGGAAAGGCAATATACATGCAGGTGCGAAGCCAATACCGTCCGCTTCTCAGACCAAAGTGCCAGGGAGAGGCAGAAAATGCGCCAGGCAACAATTTGGCTGTAAGAACTGCAGATTCTTGCACTAGACATTCAAGCTGCACTGACACTACCGCGAGTTCCGACACATTGGAGTATGGTAGACACGCCGGCCATATTTCAACGGTAGGACGCTGCAGCGAAGAAAACTTTAGATTACGCAACGTGCGTGTATGCAAGGAAGTCATAGTAATTGGAGTGTGTAATTCGGCGGAGCTCTCCCTTATGATAAGAACACATTAGAACAAGCTCGGCAGAAAGTCATGCAACTGTGGACAAATGATACTTGACTACTTCAAAATTATCTCTGCTTTAAAAGCGATCAACAACACAGAACGTGCCACAGATGTGAGCTAGTCCGATATTCCGGTTTCTTCACACCGGAATCCACATACAATAGGTAATATAACTGCGACTTCATGATGGGATTGCTCCTCCAACGAGGCTTTCCCGAAAGAACGACATCGAGCGCAACACTGTGATAAAAAAGCTGTGTCTGCGAAGTACGTGAATTCATGTATTTTCCTCTTGCTATGCACATTCGCGCACGTCCTGCGTCACAAAATACTAAGTCAATAAGTGCATCCGAAAATGCAGGATGGTCGACTTTGCCCTGGCCCCATGCTCGGGGTTTTCCAGAAAACGCATGAACCGTACGTCCTCTGCTGACGCAGTGAACGCCTGTTTCTGGCATATCATCATGCATGTATGTCCCTATCTGTAATACCAACGGCAATAAACGTATTATGGGCTGTTACATTTTGATCGCTCAGGACATGAATATCATATCGAAGGCATTCAGCCCATGTGAGCCATTCTGCAGTGCTATCCGGAAATTGAGCCCACACGTTCGCACTTGCACTGCGCATCGAACTCTCTGGGCAAGTGTGCCTTTGGTGCATGGACAAGTTAGAGCTAGAGTAGCACATACTTGCTGAGCCACGCGCAACTCACAGAAGCAAGGTTTCTGTTAACACAAATACTGGCAACGGCACCAAAAGTAAGAATTCTCACAGCTTCCAGGAATCGCAAGTAAAGAATTTTGTTAAAGGAAATAGACGGACAATCGTGTCACGTGTAAAACAGTGTGACAGCCATCACCGTGTGTGTGTCACTTTGTAGGGGTAGTTTCTCAAAATGAGCTGTGCCACAAAATAACCGGTGAGATGGGAGGGTAGTTTACATAGTGACCAATATATAGTTGGTACGCGCGCTCCAGACTAGATATTGTAAATTGGCGCCAGTGACTGTCTCCTCCAGGATGGCTGCTGCCGGCGCAGTTGCGGCTGTTGTATTTCCGAAAGTTCTCAAGCGACGAAGAAATGAAGTTATTGCTAAAATTGTGCCATCCTCGTTTGCTCATTCGAGTGACTGCGAGTGATTCGTCTGTGGGACAGTTTGCTAAGCCTGCGCTGGCATAACGGTGCCTTCCCGCTTCAACCCGTGGTCAAACAGGCCCATTGCGCCAGGCACAGCACTAAAACAATTACGCTTCCTCCGAAAACTAGTCACCTCTAAAAGAACTGGTGCATAAAAGTTTGGGGACGACGATGGCCTGCCCTGGCCTGCCCGCAATATATGTTGGAGCGAAATACGAAAATAAAAAAATCCCTAAATCATTCTCTTGCATATTGTAAAATGCTACGTGGGTGTCCACATTATTGTTCGTCTGTCATTCCTTACTCTAGAAGACTACAGGCACCCCTTGAAATTTTTCGTGCCAACAAGCTTCAAGGGAGAAAGGCAACGACCTTCCTACAATGCTGTATACAAGTGCATGTGCGCCCGCAGCACTGGGCAGGTCATGTCCTCCGAGTGGCATCCATGGCCACTGCGGGGGTGAGAAGATATCCGGCTATCTGCTACACTAATTTTCAGACACTGCTAAGCGTAGGCATTTGACTCGCATGCCTGCCCGTCTGCAGCTGCCACATAACCGACAGCTCCTGTTATCTTTGCGAGAAAGACGCTGATGTTGAATCTCATGCCGCCAACAGTCAGGCTTTCAAGCACCAACAAAAGTGCGCGGCCAGGTTTTCAAAGGCGGGGAGATGCGTGAGGGAAACCCTGCAATCCATTAGGTTCTAGACTACAGGGGAACGGTCCACTATGCTAGCTCCTCTCCTCCTCCTAAATGTTCGGTGATAGACTCCTGAAATGTTCGGCGATACAGCTTGCTTGGAATGGCCACTTCAGGAAACGAGAAGGCTGGCAAGGGTCGGCAAAGCGGGGCTTGTGGGCGGAAGCCGCCTTCTGTGGGTTTGTGGGTGTGCCTGCTAGTTTGTGGTGCTTACATCCAAGTTTTGTTGCATCCGTCAATCGCCGTTTGAACGGTCTATCTGCTGGTGGATCACGATATGAATATGGGACCGAAGCTGCGGGGACTAGGCTGAACGGCTGGAACTGTTCATATAGTGTGCAGCACTACAACGTTGCGCCCGTATAGCCTCCCACGGCGGTAACGTTTACTATTCTACATATGAAATATGAATAGAGAGGCAATATCTAGGGAAACCTGGCCCTTGCTGTATAATAAGTTTAGGGTGTTCTACTGGAAGGTCAGGGATTGGGGCTAGCATTCTACAGCGTGCGGGAAAACGCGATACAGCAGTCACCGACGGGCTTGGGGACGCTGAAAAGCAGGGGAACATGAATAACTATGCATTAAAGGCTCTTTTTTGAATGCCTTTATCTCTGATGAATATGTGCGCACCTGTGAAACGAGGTACGAAAACCATACAGGGGCGCGGCAAGCCGTGCACACCAGTAGCCGCAGATGCAACGACTCCCTGGTCGGTTCTGGACAGCGCGAGGCCTCGTAGTACTGGAATGTCCCTCAACCTGCGCTAAAAGTGTGCGTTCAAGAAATAAAGTCGAAGTTTTGGAGGATTTTGCCTCTGAAACGGGCTACCGAGCGCGTTCTTCGCGCCAAAATCCCAAAAGCAACATTGCGCCACTCGGGAGGCCAATGCCGAGCACAGATCCAGCAGAGTCCCCAGAAAACTCTTTTGGTGGCAAAAAACAAGTATAAACTACTCCCTTCAATTGCTCAAGTTTTTTTCCCCAGCGTTGTGCCACGGCTGAATAAGACGCTGTCTACCCAAGTAACCCCAGGCTGCATTCCTGTGTCGCAGGTAAGGGAATGCTTTTCTCATTTTCTTTGTTACTCTTTGTCGTTTTTACGTAAAACGTATCGGCTTGCTACCCCGTGAAGCCAGTCGAGTATTCTGACGCATCAAAACACTGGTGGAACGACCGAGCTGAGCTACACTTCATTACAAAGAATTCTAGCCTGTCAGCGTTTCACTGTCTCTACTCATTGAAAGCGCGAAAACAAACAATACAAATCTATCGACCATATTTTTTTGATGATCTAGTTAAGAGGAAGAACTTGCTGTTCGACGAGTGTCTATTTCGATTGGCAGCATCGAAGTCCCTGCCCAACTCCAAATCCCTGGAACCACCTGTCCCGAACCACGTATGAAACAATTTGAGCTTCTTATGTAAAGCAAACTTTGAGTAACTTCAATTCGCACATTAACTGCAGAGCTAACTTTATTCTAGTAACAGTTACCTACAAGTGTGATCTCAAGGTTGGTTCTACTTAGCGAAGCTCTTAATCGAGGGTTTGGATCGAGGGCGTAGTTGAAACAACTCAGGGGGCACCCTGTTTCTTAGGACAGTCGCTAGGCACATCTGCTTCCACTTTGCTGGACTAGTCTACACAATTTCATCAAAATCTTAGATTAATATCTCGCATCCGCTGATTCGGAACCGCGAAGAAAGAAGACATGCATGC
Source organism: Eimeria tenella (assembly GCF_000499545.2). NCBI lineage: Eukaryota > Apicomplexa > Conoidasida > Eucoccidiorida > Eimeriidae > Eimeria > Eimeria tenella. The sequence continues at coordinate 137,240 of NW_013543432.1, forward strand.
AGTGGTACGGTGAGAGGAGCCTGAAATTTAAGTCTGGTCGTTCTTCTATGAAAGCTGATCTGCCACGTTTACGAACCACTCAGAGTAAAACGCGTAGGAAAAAGTGCAGATGGCTAATAGCAGTATCTACATGGAAACTCCATTGAACTTTGGGTGGTACAACTTGAGTTGGATGGAAAAGCTCTACCCGCCATCCTCTTGGTACTAACAAAACAATTTTGAAACGCTGTTGCGTTGAGAGAAAAGAAATGCTAATTCTGTGGATTGTGAACGTAAATATGGCAGACAACGATTTTCGTCAGGTGGCCTATTGTACTCATATGTGGAAGTAACAACAGTTCGAGCCACAAAAATGCTGCCCACAATGTAAAACTAATAAGCAGATGTTCACTCATTTGCTCCTGTTCTCTATGATGCACAGCTAGAACTCTCGTGTGCAGTGCTTTCCTCACAAGGCTTCTGTGTTATGGCCAGGGTTGCGCTCACTACCAAAACCAAAACGTACTCACTTAGCCAGTGAAGGCAAAGGTTTGTTCAAGGCCTCACTTTAGGAAGGAAGCCGATACATATAAAAATGCTGGACACCCCACTCTGCATCAAGAAAAAACAAGAGGGGCAATACACACGCAGAAATTTTCCATGTGAAAAACCACAAAGTTAGCATTAGCGGGAGCACGTTTGGTGTACTGGGGAGTACAACCGAATATGCAGGCACTCCTAACAATGCATTTGCGTGCTCATACTATAAGGCACATACGTAAGTCAAAGGCGCACGACACATCATTTGAGCTACTGCATCGTTGGGGAACCGTTCTATAGTGAAAGCTTCTGGATCCTGTGTTGGTCTTCACGTTATCTACTCTGTTGTTGTATTTCTATCGAAAGCAACTCACAGTCGCCACAGATGGCTCTCGGTTCCAACGGACAAAACTGTTTCTTCCTCGTATTTTTGCAGACTTTCGCAAGTTTCTCCAAATGCTGCTACGGCGGCGCATCTGCAGACTGCCGTACAACAAATATCTCGGCAACGCAACTCAGGAACCGTTACATACTTCAAAAATTGTACATATACCACTGGGACATTCATTCTCATACTGGTAAGTTGAGCGGAGCTTAACTTCGAAAAGTCTACTGCTATATCACAGTGTTAGGCGTTTGCATTCGCAGTGGAGAGAGAGTGAAAACTTTAGCGTCGATATGAGACTCAGGCCGAGGGCTTTGATTGCGACTTCCTATATCATAAGACATGTGCAGTATTGCTCGAGATAGAAACGATTCCTAATCAGTAAATTATGCTGTGCAACTGCAACAAATCGTTCAACAGCCATTACAAACTGCTGTGAGCAAGCTGCCACGCATGGAAGCCAGCATACGACACTCTACAACGCAGTTGATGAGTGATCACTTGCCATAATACATCGACTCTAGGTCCAAAAACGCGTAATAACGCTCTCTGACCACGGCTAGAAACTTACGGCGTTGCTCACCCCGAATGATGTGCAGAAACGAGCCGTCTGCGAGAAATAAGCCTCCCTGCAGCTGAGCATCTGCGTCGGAGTCGCTGATTTGCGTGCGCTGCATGCTTTTTTCACTTCGGACACTCTGCCAAGCAGACATCCGTTGAGGCTTACTTTGCTGGTGAAATACTTTGTGGAATGCAACCAGCGGCAGCTGTCAGGAAACAATCGACGATGAAGCTTCCGAATGTCCATGCGGGAAGTTGCAAGAATCTCACATCCCTCCACAAAATATGTGAAACTGTACGTGAACTCAGAGCACTGGAGCGCACTCATTGCTTTCATTTGGGACTTAAACTTTGATGGCAGGTTTCACCTATGCAGATATTAATTTTCACCAATAGACGCAACAGTGAACATATTTAAATTGAAAAAGGAGGAAATTCGTTCAAAATTTCCTGTTTCAGTGATGAATGATTACGTACAATCTCGTTCAATTTTAAACGGCGCTTTGTCGAAGAATTTTTGACCTGGCAACTTCTACAGTCCATAGGAGAATTTATAGTCACTTTGCATATGAAAAGCTAATTACAAATAGCTGATGTGAGGGCACGTCGCAGCATTACGCAAGGAACGACACGGTCTGGGACCCCAAAGTAAGGAGAAGTTCTTAATGCTACGCATACTCAAATGTGCGTCCCTTTCTCATGCATATATGCTCCTTATACGCGAATGCAACATTTGCCAAATTTATTAATGCATTCGCTTGGGAATGCACTGACAAGGACGCAAAGCATAACTTAAAATTGGCCTAAGTCCATGGCCTACTGGAGATGTTGCGCTCTAGACTATTGTCCTTTTGTGTCTCCAAGCTTTTGATCTGCTACACATACTTGCTGTAAGCAGAGACAGAGTATGCAAACTAGAATAAAATCTTTTCTTGCGATTAACCTTTCTATTGCTGGGGTCCGTCTAGACGCTTTTATTTGACACAGACGACAGTAATCGTACCCACAGAAGAGTGTGGTTTTCAGGCCGAAATAAAATAACGTTTCCGGTTCTTTGAGACAAAAAAAAGAAAGAATTTACACAAAGTGCAACAAAGGCAATCAGGTATCTACTGAATGTGACTTCATCTGTCCCCCACTTTGGGCAGCACGCGCTTCGTACCAGAAGAAAATGTTCTGAGCCACATGTAGAAAGAAAGGATAGAAGTAGTTGTGGCAAATTTGCCTTAGGGAAATCATTCAGGCACATTCGTAGGCCTGTCTCACTTGTTATCCTTGCAGCCTCTCCTAAGTTCACAAACTGTTGCAGACTGGCTACAGTCTGCAAAACATGCATACATTTGCTCCAAAAGTATCTTGCGTTTGTATTTAATGCACGCCAGAAGACCATATAGCTACTCCGTCCAATCCAACTGCAATGAATGGCAATAAAATGATTGAATTTTTTTGCTTTGCAGGATTATATTGGCTCACGAACTGCTTCAAATAACAGCATCCTCTCACAAGGTTAAGTGATACCATACTCATTATCACAAGCTTCCGCGTGGTGAGTTTGCTTGGGTCAAATAGAGCATCTGTGCATTGCGATGTGTCATTCCGGTGTTTATGCGAGCCAAGTCGCAGTTTCTGTTGTCTTGCAGCAGCGTGCGCGTTCTGCACTGGCTTTGTTGCTTAGTATGGGGCGTCAACACGAACTCCTTTCTACATGCCAGGGATGTTCTCAATATGAGAACGGAATCTGTATTTCGGTTATCAGTATTCAACTGACTATGCGGCAACTGCATAGCACGCTGGCTGCCAAAATGAGAAAAGCACATGGAAAGCCAGCGCCGTGTGTTTCGGGTTAAATCCCGCATTAAACCACGCTAGTCCTTCATTGTGCAATTCTGGTTAATTTCAGCCGCTCACTCTCTGTACATATCCTTCTTCTAACCCTGATATCATCTGTGTAGCTGCCAACTATAGATCACACAAAAGATTCAGCACTATAGGCACGAACCTAAATCCATTCGCAGCAAATACGCATAAAGGCTTTGCCGTTTCAATTTGCATTTCCATGGGACACTATTCTAGGCTTTGCCTGTTATGGCTGTTTCCATATATGGTTTTCAGCGTCTCAGTCTGCTGCATGGTCATGCGCATACTCCCTGAAGGGTTACTCGTTTCAACTATAAAAGTGTGCCAAATCAGGTATTTTCATCTTTGCTGGCCGTCCAGATAGTGTGCTTCATATTTCAGGTGAATTTTTCGTGGTGTCCTACATACTTGTCTTACGACGTGTCGTAGGACGCCCCGTAATACATTGTCAACTTAATAGGTAGCTTGCCAGTTAAACTGAATGCAGCTGCTCACAGTTCAGGCGTGCTAAAGTAGATGACGTTTCACCTGAGGAAACCCATGGAGGCGATGAGGATGCCTTGCTAGTGTAGATGGCGTTTCACCCGAGAAAACTCATGGAAGCATCTTAACGCACCTCCTATTTGAACCGTTTGCTCCGCTTTCGTTCTGCTGGACCCTTCTGCGTTCGAAACAAGTTTCGACGAAGGTAGCTGCAGCCTCATAGTAAAAATAGAGCTTTCTACCATATTTACGCCCATAAATAGTGTAAAAGCGGATGCGACGCACACATCAAGTGCAACGTTTAGAAGTGAGGCATCAGAAGATATAAGCACAGTATAAACAAGCGAAAAAAATAGCGTCTTTGAGGGCATCATGTAACATCAGTCTTGTAAGTTCCGATGGAAAACCCACATGGTTTGTGAAATAAAAAATAATACGTTTGAAACCAGGCAAATTCAACGTACGGCATGGTAACACATTTGCTGGCAGACCAAAACGCCTATTTGTATTTCTGAGCAGCTACAATTTATCTTCAAGCAGGCATACTTTCTACACAAGTCAGTTATGCTGAAACCTGGCGGGTCATTGCGCATAAATTGAAATTGAAAGCATGAACATCGACAATGGAATCAAAATTTCTTCCTACATGGATCCTGAAGCACTCTCGAGACCCAGATAGTGATACGGCTGCCCTGAGCTCATGGGCTACGGCGATCAATGAAGGAATATGTAACGTTGTGACCAGAAGGCAGTGCACTCAGCTGCGCCAATTGGGTATGCAACATAAAACAGAGAACTCACACATCTTAACAGTGGTATCTGCATGGCCACTTATGTTTTCCAATGTGACAGCAAAGAAAAGTGCTCGACACAGTTTTTGGTCTCCGCGCTGGGCCTACTATCTTTTCATGAAGTGACAAAATAGTGAGTGAGCATAGAAGTTCAAATATTTTAACACAGCAACTACTGAAAAAGAAAAATCTTAATTCGCTGATTTTTTGACGGACAGATGTTAAAATTTAGCAAGCCTAATCCCCTAAAAGCAACTTCTGCTCTGCGACATTGAAGATTCTTTAGCAGATAAAATTGGCTTTTGCACTGTAGCCCTCGCCGTCACAAAGTCCGCTGGTCATCCGTTATTGTTTCCTCAAAACAAATTTTTCGAAGCATATTGAAAGCCGCTTTTATTCCTCTCTCTGGGGCCCATAATTCCATGAAAAATATCGACAAATCTTACTAATGACCATTGATACATTACTGCTACGCGGAGAAAACATCTTAGAACGTGTTACTGCGAATTAAGCGTGGTGTATTTCGTTGAATGATAAAAAGTAAGCTCGTGCCACGGAGTATATTCGTTGGCATGAGCTGAGCATATTTTTCTCAGCGAAATTTGAACCCACTGCCTGTTTGCTCGCCACACCGAACTACTCAAATAGGAGAAAAGAGACAGAAAAATTTCGACATCTAGGCAGAACAAATGCAATTCACAGTTAATATTTTTACACTCTCACACGGAAACCAGCAAAGCGTGTTCGTTGAGCTTAGGCATACACAGCTGGTTTAAGCACACAGTTGCTTACAGCGAACCCCGCTTCCGTCGGAACGGTAGTGCCCAATCATGGCAAAACAGTACCGTTAATCGTTGCTGTGAATCAACTGTGCCCACATCCTGAATGTTGCGGAACTTCCGTCTGACAAATGCATAATATCTCACTGCTTGCTCAAAACTTCATAACTGTGGGAGTATTTTTTTCAGCGGAAATTAAGTACAAGATAGAAATATTTTCATGCCCTTTGTACTTCGTGCCGTCGTTATGACGTACAGCTGAGTGTCGACGGAAGAAAGGCTGCACTTTAGGGGAAATGTGACTGCTTATTTCGCAGCAGAGTCACTCATATCCTCCTGCCTGAAAACTAGCTTGCCGGGACACTTTGTAGCCATTTGAACTCACAACCTGCAATCATCAGCAACGAATTGTGGGCCACGGTTGTCATGCCTACAAAGCGCGACACAGCATGCAGCTCCTGCATACTAATATTTAACTTACTGTCTTTTGATAAATGCCGGTGAATACAAGACGACAATTATGCAATGATTCCACCGCTCTAAAATATCGCTGTCGTACGCTACTTTTGCAGGAAATATCTGACGACGCTGCTTCTGCAGCATGCTTTCAGTTCTTGATAATCCTCTTTGTTCTCTCAAAGGTCCGTCGCCTAAGTTGCAGTCTATTTTGTGAATAACGTCTCTGCACCGCACTTCGTAGGATCTATTGTTTTTTCCACGTGTAAATTGCTATAAAATTCGTTGGCCCTCAGGTTGGAACTACAATTGACACATGAGCCCGTCAGCTTCACGCTGAGGTTACCAACACTGCATTTGCCGCACCTCCTAGCATTTCTCAACTCCAAAGGTGGATGACCAAGTCCACATCGGAGCTGTAAGCAAACTTCTCTAAGCAGTTTTTCATGAGAGAGCTTCCGATGGTTAAAAGGCGGTGGACTCCACTAAGCTCGCGCCTTTGTGAAGAGCCGAAAACTGTTACAAACAGGGAACTCACCCACTATATTTTCACCAATTCATGATGTTTTACACTTACACCTCTGCAGTTTCCTGGGCCATTTTCACGTAGGAGGGTGCACTGAAAGCCAAGCGACGTCTAAATAACGCAAAGGCGCAGCTTCTTTCTCTGCCAGTAGCTCTAGCAACGCAAAGAACGAATGTGCGAGTAGCACTGATTGACAGGGTCCTCGCTGTTTTCCCGAGTTAACGCTTACGACCTGTTTTCCGTTATTAAAGAACATGGTTCTCTCCCATGCTCGTCACAAGTGGCGTCACGGGTCCCATGGAAAAAGGCATTTTCCCCAAATTTATTATTGCATAAAAGGAATATACTTCTTTGTCATTCGGTCAAAGCTGCTGCGAATAATTTTGATTACAACAGATACACTTTAAGTGCCATTCTTCAGATGAGGCTCACCACCTTCGTAGAAAAAGTAAGAAGCATGCGGTCCGATCAGAGTTCTTCAAGTAACAGTGCGACTAGTAAAATTGGAAGCGAGTTCGTGCACAGTACTTTTCTTCGGCGCACGTTTAACTTCTAGCTGAGCCACGAAAGTGACGCATCGCAATGGAGATTCAACACTGAAGTTTCTTTGCATTTTTAATTGTGTTTTCTTAGCCCACACAAACATGTGGAGAATGGTGTGGTGAATAAAATTGCTCGCGGCCGTCAAATATAAGTACACAATTGCCAAGGGCGCATGAGGCACACGTTGTCATCAGTAATAATGCAAGCGTTCAGCAGATTCTGTCCCTCATGTTGCTTCGCTTATTAAGGATAACAAAACAAGCAGTGGCTCTGTTTTGATCAAAATCACGCAAAAATATTCCGTTTCGCTCACAGAAACCTTGTCCCTGTGTTGCTTCAAAGCAAGCGAAGGTCGAAATACGTGCATTAAACATTAGCAAAGGAAGGCAGAAGTCGCCCACAAACCGTGGATTCACGGGAAGAGCAGGCGCCACAGCAAGGTGCCGCTGCCGCATGGTCGCTCTCTGACCTATCAGCAATCGTGAGGATACGTTTTGTTTGTAGTCAACACAGCCTCCAACCTCGGATACCTCCGCAGAACACAGGACAAGTAACTTTATTTCGCAGTATTCCCTAGTCTAAGCGATTGCAAGCGCTTGCTATGAATTTGCTGAAATCGACTGAAAGGAACGTATTGCATTTACACTGGCACAACGGCGTGCTAACAGACACGCACAGAGAGTAATTCAGGAGGCCAGTATATGAATCGATACGTGAGCTTATGAGCCCCACTAGATTCATAAATACCAATGCAGTACAAAATGTACCTAAAATGGTCAGAAGAAGCTTCATGCCGTCGAATCACGTTTAACAGTCAGCCCTTGCAGACCCAGTCCTGTTGGTCCAGATGACGGGGCAAAAGGTGCATTGTTGTTTTCGGGGCCCTCCAGGCAAGCAGATGCGCTCAGTTGCGGTTTGATATTTGATCGGCGGCTCTCGCGCTACATATATTAGATAAAGCTCAGCCAGAAATTATTTCAGGCCTTTAGTGCGAACGAGTGACTCTTTGTTCCATTGTTTGATAAGGCACTGGCCGTTACACCGCGTATGAAAGGCCTGTAAATAAAACGTGTTCTTGAGGAATTGCTTACAAACGACTATTTGAAGTGACAGAAACGTATACGAGTAGAACTGCTAAGTTTTCAAAGGCTTACAATACATATGCGTGCTTGGAGACTCTTGCTTGTCTGGAAAAAGTCTCACAAAGACGAGCAGTGAAATGAATGAAAGGTTAGCGCGACAGCATCTTCAGTGCTTGGTTCTAGGTTTATTTCTCCACACGCGTTCTGTGGTTCACTTCACTATAGCCCAATGTGCATTTAACAGCCATATGCATCGCTAAGGGGTTTTACAGAGACAAACGCACTCATCGATGTCTAAGACCAAATGATTATATTATGGAAATTGACAGTTTTTTGGATTCAACGCAGGCACATCAACAAGAAAATTAAAGGGATCCCGATTTTTTGAAAAATGTGATGATCACAACATCGAACTACTCCAGTGATTTGCGTAGCGACAGCGTCAACGCAAAGACGAAGAAAAATGTCCTGCACATGCAAACAGCACTTTCCCATTTGGATACACATAATAACTCGCTAACTCCAGAAGCATGCAAAATTCTTGTCTCGCTCAAAGCCACAATGGAATGTGTTTAATGATCGGTATAACCGCCAAATGAGGTCGCTAGTGAGTCCCATTGCACAATTCACGAAGGCAGACACTCTGCAAAATTTTCGTTCAGACATGCATGAAGCCACGTACGTTCTGCGCACGCAAGTACGTAGTGCAAAGTACTCTATGACTGCACAAAGCTTTTGCACCGAAGGCACGCAAACAATGATGAAGAGAAAATCCGACCAGATTACCAACGTTAATACAAAGTACACATACCTTTAAAGGCTACTTTGAATATCTTCAGAAATTCTTTACCCCCTGCTAATGGCTCTGCGTGATAAACATCATCAGATAAACATCATCAGACAGACACTAGCACAATGGCAAAGAGCCGGAACTGTGCACCAACTCGAACGCACGATCACGGCTTTTCATAGGAACCATAGCATCCAGTACGAAACACATCAATGCACTTCAAACAAAGTTTCAGCACGAATCAAACTACAAGTATGTTGGCCTAGTACTATTCGCATGGCAACATAAGCGTCACAAAATCCAGGAGGGAGAGACTCTGAGGCCACGTATCCATGGTATCTGCACACACCATCGCCATACGCCAAACATTTGCCAGTTCCGACAATCCCCAAGGAACTTTGCACCTATCACCAAAGCTTGAGATAACCTGTAGAAAATAGACCCTATCGACCGTATTCCATCGGACACGTCCCACTCAGCAGGATTCCCAAATGTAATGCCAAACTAAATGATGTGCATGGACTCAGTCTCAGAAACAGAGAGGGTAGTTGCCTCCTGCAGTAGGCGAACGCTTGCCCCTGGGCGCGACGCGGTTATGGACGAGGTTTCATCATTGCAGTCGCCAGACAAAGAGTCACCCATAACTCAATTAGACTGCCAGCGGTGTCGCTCTCAATCTTCAGGTGCTTGTTGTAGAGGGTTTGCGCTTCTCACCAACGCTGCATCTTCAAGAAGTGTAATGTTGCGGTAGGTGTCTGCAGGCAATACGCTTTTACCGTTTGCTGTCGCCAAATCTCTCAGAAACAGGGTCTTCGAAGCACACACCAGGAATTCCAAGAGCGACGCAACCCCACAGGCACACCGTTCGTTCTAGTGCTGCCCTTCATGCAGCAGCCACCACTCTCCATGACATTTCGCATCTCGTGCAGCCGACAGCTCCAGCCTCTTCTGAAAACTCAGACGCTAAACGACGCCCTACGTTTCTCACGTTGGTCCTCAAACATCGCCGCTAGATACCCCTAAGACATACTCTCTGCTCGCCACAATTAATGGCGAGGGCGGGACAAGAATCAATCCGGTTCAGATCATCACAAGAACCAGCGCGGGAATACTCGACATTTTCGATACAATGCAAGCTCTCGTTGATTTGCATGGAAGTAGCTCAGTTGTTCCAGGCCACAGAAGTGCACCAGAGCTGCAGCGAAATGATGCCATCCTTCGAGACACGGAAAGCAGCCTTCCGTAACACCTGTGTGCACCATCGCCGTACGCGAAACACTTGGCACTTCTGACAATGCCCGAAAAACTTTGCAGCAAGCACAAAATTCGTGGCCGCCTGTCGAAACGGGGGTGTATCAACCGTAGCCCATGACGGCGTCCGAAAGGATGTTTCCACCTACGGATGCTTGCTAACGCCCAGCGCAGGCACTAAGTCCCTATTGGGCAACTCGTTAATCACACGTGATCGTCTCCGCAGAAGTAAACTGAAGGGCGCCTCCAAACTAGTTCACACTCCTTTGCAAACGACAACATGCCACGTGGACACCGAGCCAAAGATGAACTCAAACACGTGAGAAGTACACCTCACACACCACGCTAATGTTCCGAAATAGCTCCCAGTGCGCGCAGAAGTGTCACTGCCTGAGGGCAGTCTTTTGCGTCCTGAAAAATGCAGGTATTTTCACAAACAAGGTGCCGCTGGTGGCGGCACAGCGGCATTTCCTGCGCGGCATTTTCCTTACAGGAGACCCAACGTGTGCTTTCACCACACCAGCAACAACAGGTCACATACTTTCCGCGCAGTCATTGAAACCGGAACAGCATCATAATGACCAGTGATACGCAGTTGCTCCTGAGCAAACAAGCACGTCATCTCCAGGCACCAAAAACTAGCTGCATTCTGAGAGCAGCTGTTGTGGCACGGAGGTCACCGCAAATGAGCGCTTCATCGCGTCCTCCTCCCCAGCAAACGTCGATACATGGAGTGCAACAGTGTCCTGATCCACTCGCCAGGACTCTCAAATGTAATGCCAAACTAAATGATGTGCATGGACTCAGTCTCAGAAACAGAGAGGGTAGTTGCCTCCTGCAGTAGGCGAACGCTTGCCCCTGGGCGCGACGCGGTTATGGACGAGGTTTCATCATTGCAGTCGCCAGACAAAGAGTCACCCATAACTCAATTAGACTGCCAGCGGTGTCGCTCTCAATCTTCAGGTGCTTGTTATAGAGGGTTTGCGCTTCTCACCAACGCTGCATCTTCAAGAAGTGTAATGTTGCGGTAGGTGTCTGCAGGCAATACGCTTTTACCGTTTGCTGTCGCCAAATCTCTCAGAAACAGGGTCTTCGAAGCACACACCAGGAATTCCAAGAGCGACGCAACCCCACAGGCACACCGTTCGTTCTAGTGCTGCCCTTCATGCAGCAGCCACCACTCTCCATGACATTTCGCATCTCGTGCAGCCGACAGCTCCAGCCTCTTCTGAAAACTCAGACGCTAAACGACGCCCTACGTTTCTCACGTTGGTCCTCAAACATCGCCGCTAGATACCCCTAAGACATACTCTCTGCTCGCCACAATTAATGGCGAGGGCGGGACAAGAATCAATCCGGTTCAGATCATCACAAGAACCAGCGCGGGAATACTCGACATTTTCGATACAATGCAAGCTCTCGTTGATTTGCATGGAAGTAGCTCAGTTGTTCCAGGCCACAGAAGTGCACCAGAGCTGCAGCGAAATGATGCCATCCTTCGAGACACGGAAAGCAGCCTTCCGTAACACCTGTGTGCACCATCGCCGTACGCGAAACACTTGGCACTTCTGACAATGCCCGAAAAACTTTGCAGCAAGCACAAAATTCGTGGCCGCCTGTCGAAACGGGGGTGTATCAACCGTAGCCCATGACGGCGTCCGAAAGGATGTTTCCACCTACGGATGCTTGCTAACGCCCAGCGCAGGCACTAAGTCCCTATTGGGCAACTCGTTAATCACACGTGATCGTCTCCGCAGAAGTAAACTGAAGGGCGCCTCCAAACTAGTTCACACTCCTTTGCAAACGACAACATGCCACGTGGACACCGAGCCAAAGATGAACTCAAACACGTGAGAAGTACACCTCACACACCACGCTAATGTTCCGAAATAGCTCCCAGTGCGCGCAGAAGTGTCACTGCCTGAGGGCAGTCTTTTGCGTCCTGAAAAATGCAGGTATTTTCACAAACAAGGTGCCGCTGGTGGCGGCACAGCGGCATTTCCTGCGCGGCATTTTCCTTACAGGAGACCCAACGTGTGCTTTCACCACACCAGCAACAACAGGTCACATACTTTCCGCGCAGTCATTGAAACCGAAACAGCATCATAATGACCAGTGATATGCAGTTGCTCCTGAGCAAACAAGCACGTCATCTCCAGGCACCAAAAACTAGCTGCATTCTGAGAGCAGCTGTTGTGGCACGGAGGTCACCGCAAATGAGCGCTTCATCGCGTCCTCCTCCCCAGCAAACGTCGATACATGGAGTGCAACAGTGTCCTGATCCACTCGCCAGGACTCTCAAATGTAATGCCAAACTAAATGATGTGCATGGACTCAGTCTCAGAAACAGAGAGGGTAGTTGCCTCCTGCAGTAGGCGAACGCTTGCCCCTGGGCGCGACGCGGTTATGGACGAGGTTTCATCATTGCAGTCGCCAGACAAAGAGTCACCCATAACTCAATTAGACTGCCAGCGGTGTCGCTCTCAATCTTCAGGTGCTTGTTATAGAGGGTTTGCGCTTCTCACCAACGCTGCATCTTCGAGAAGTGTAATGTTGCGGTAGGTGTCTGCAGGCAATACGCTTTTACCGTTTGCTGTCGCCAAATCTCTCAGAAACAGGGTCTTCGAAGCACACACCAGGAATTCCAAGAGCGACGCAACCCCACAGGCACACCGTCCGTTCTAGTGCTGCCCTTCATGCAGCAGCCACCACTCTCCATGACATTTCGCATCTCGTGCAGCCGACAGCTCCAGCCTCTTCTGAAAACTCAGACGCTAAACGACGCCCTACGTTTCTCACGTTGGTCCTCAAACATCGCCGCTAGATACCCCTAAGACATACTCTCTGCTCGCCACAATTAATGGCGAGGGCGGGACAAGAATCAATCCGGTTCAGATCATCACAAGAACCAGCGCGGGAATACTCGACATTTTCGATACAATGCAAGCTCTCGTTGATTTGCATGGAAGTAGCTCAGTTGTTCCAGGCCACAGAAGTGCACCAGAGCTGCAGCGAAATGATGCCATCCTTCGAGACACGGAAAGCAGCCTTCCGTAACACCTGTGTGCACCATCGCCGTACGCGAAACACTTGGCACTTCTGACAATGCCCGAAGGATATTGTAAGAGGAGCAAGGCTCTAGTCCCGATTTAGAAAAAGGAATGCGTGCGGCGTGCGATAATGATATGGGGAAAATCCATAGCCTGTTCTCTGTGTCGGATGTACCGTTCCAACCGTTACGGTCAATTTACCATTAGGATGGGCCATCAAAAAAGTCATAGAAGCGTGAAGCGTATGAAGGGTGCTAGCTCCGCACAGCTCCTATCGACGAAAAAGGCCAGACTTTGAACACCTCTCAGAGCTCTGGGAGTTATCTGATATACTGAAGAGATCATCAACGGAAACGCTAGAAGCTGTATGATAGGAGAACTATCAACTATGAAACATGAAATAAGAACAACCTACCAACTATCCGACAAGATACGCGGCACCGTGATGTGTCTCAAGGGCATTGCAAAGTCATCATATTCAACGGCAGACTTGCTGCTGAACGTGCAGCCGTCCCAGTAGCCAGCTAAGGCAAATGCAGAGCATTGGATTCCGAGGAGAAGATGCGGCGTTTCAGACCTTGATGCCCTTCATATCGAGCTCGTTCGACGAAACATTCAAAATGCCTGCCCAAAGCGACGCTTCGGGATACAAGAAAGGGCCGTTAGTCATTGTCTTGAAGGCACCCTCTTGCGAACGCTGACAGGGAGAAAGGCGTGCAGACTTACCTCCTGTATTTTGGAAAGGCTCCTCCATCCTGAGTATTTCGCAATTCTCAGCTCGTGTGGTTACACCACTTTCAACGCCCACTTAAGGCTTGATGCGACAAAGTGATGGAACACTACCCTTCTCGGGTTCATTCAGGCTAGATAAATGCAGCAAGTTTCCTAACTGGCCAAGGGACAATGACCATGTCAAGATGCTTCTTAAGTTGGCGAAGTCCACAACATCCCTCCAAATTAGTGTCCCAATCTGAAGAGATGGAAGAAACGGGAGCGTAGAATCGCCCCTGTGTTTGTATTAGAACAGAACGCTCGTCACAACGCATCTCGTGTCTGCATCGTGACATTCAGTGATACACACCCAAAGTGCTGACTTCATTCATAGCACGAAGTGCAATTTTCGGTCCAGCATTCCTCGGTCTCATCATCTGGGTGCGTGGCATCGGAGGCTAAATTCCAATTTCTTCGCGATACTTGTTTTGGAGCCGATCGGATAATCAAAGCCTGTCCTGCCTATACCTGTACCCTACAGGAGCGACAACATATCGGAGACAAAAATTATTCGCCGAAGTGCGGGCATGGTACTGTGGGCTGGAAAGCCTAGGAACCGCACGGCAAGCAAACGCGAAGCTGTGGTTTTGACGTTTTGTGGCAACATGACTAGCTCGGGTACAAATAAAGATATAAATGCATGCAAACCGAGCGGTGCTCGCTGTCCAGTGCAACCGACTCTCCACTGCAAATCTATGGTTGACAACGCGGCTTGATGTTCGTTTCGAGATCCACTAATGCGCATTTCATGGTGAAGACTGGTAGACTGGTTAGGGGAAGTAACTTCACATTATTCTAGCTGTCAAACCGAGACAGCCACAGAAATGGGCCATCATGCAAATCCACAAACGCTTGCCGCATCTGAGAGAAGCCAGATGTGCACGCCTGCCGACGAGGAAAAGATTCAGATTTTACAGGTTCGTAGAGTTCTGGGAGTTATCTGATGTGGTGAACCCATCAGCAACGGAAACACTAGCAGCTGTATGGCGGGAAACGCATATTAAGTATGGAACATGAGATAAGAGCCATCAATTACAGACAGAAGACGCGGTACCCTGATGTGTCCCGAGGATCCAAAGTCATCGTTCCCAGTCGCAGAGGTATTGCAAAGCGTGCAGCCGTCTCAGTAGCCAGCTAAGGCAAATGCAGAGCATGGGATTTCGAGAAGAAGATGCAGCGTTTCAGACCTTGATGCACCATTCATATCGAGCTTGCTTTTAGACACACTCAAAATGCCTGCCCAAAGCAACGCTTTGGGATACAAGAAAACGCCTTTGATCATTGTCTTGAAGGCATCCTCTTGCAACCGCTGACAGGGTTAAAAGCGTGTAGACGTACCTTCTGTATTTTGGAAAGGGTCCTCCATCCTGAGTGTTTTGCGATTTTCAGCACGTATGGCTATACCTCTTTCAACGCCCACTTAAAACTTGATGCGACAAAGTGATGGAACACTACACTTCTGGGGTTAATTCAGGCTAGATAAATGCAGCAAGTTTCCTAACTGGCCAAGCCACAACGATCATGTCAAGATGCTTCTTAAGTTGGCGAAGTCCACAACATCCCTCCAAATTAGTGTCCCAATCTGAAGAGATGGAAGAAACGGGAGCGTAGAATCGCCCCTGTGTTTGTATTAGAACAGGATGCTCGTCACAACGCATTTCGTGTCTGCATGTTAAAAGCTTCTCAGAGTTGTTGGCGATGGTGTCATTCAGTGATATACACCAAAAGTGCTGACTTCATTCATAGCACAAAGTGCAATTTTTGGTCCAGCATTCCTCGGACTCATCATCTGGGTGCGTGGTATTGGGGGTTAAATTCTAATTTATTCGAGATAGATGTTTTGGAGCCGATCGGATACCGTACAGGAGCGACAACGTATCGAAGACAAAAATTATTCGCCGCAGCGCTGGCATGATGCACAAGTCTTCGCCGCAGTGCGGGCATGGTACTGTGGGCTGGAAAGCCTAGGAACCGCACGGCAAGCAAACGCGAAGCTGTGGTTTTGACGTTTTGTGGCAACATGACTAGTTCGGGTACAAATAAAGATATAAATGCATGCAAACCGAGCGGTGCTCGCTGTCCAGTGCAACCGACTCTCCACTGCAAATCTGTGGTTGACAACGCGGCTTGATGTTCGTTTCGAGATCCACTAATGCGCATTTCATGGTGAAGACTGGTAGACTGGTTAGGGAGGTAACTTCACATTATTCTAGCTGTCAAACCGAGACAACCACAGAAATGGGCCATCATGCAAATCCACAAAAGCTTGCCGCGTCTAAGAGAAGCCAGATGTGCATGCCTGACGACGAGGAAAAGATTCAGATTTTACAGGCTCGTAGAGTTCTGGGAGTGATCTGATGTGGTGAACCCATCAGCAACGGAAACACTAGCAGCTGTATGGCGGGAAACGCATATCAAGTATGGAACATGAGATAAGAGCCATCAATTACAGACAGAAGACGCGGTACCCTGATGTGTCCCGAGGACATTGCAAAGTCATCGTTCCCAGTCGCAGAGGTATTGCAAAGCGTGCAGCCGTCTCAGTAGCCAGCTAAGGCAAATGCAGAGCATGGGATTTCGAGAAGATGATGCAGCGTTTCAGACCTTGATGCACCATTCACATCGAGCTTGTTCGACGAAACATTCAAAATGCCTGCCCAAAGCGACGCTTCGGGATACACGTAAGCGCCATTGATCATTGACTTGAAAACATCCTCTTGCAAACGCTGACGGGAGGTAATGGCGTGCAGACGTACCCACTGTATATTGGAAAGGGTCCTCCATCCTGAGTGTTTTGCGATTTTCAGGACGTATGGCCATACCTCTTTTAACGCCCACTTAAGGCTTGATGCGACAAAGTGATGGAACACTACACTTCTGGGGTTCATTCAGGCTGGATAAATGCAACAAGTTACGTAACTGGCCAAGCCACAACGATCATGTCAAGATGCTTCTTAAGTTGGCGAAGTCCACAACATCCCTCCAAATTAGTGTCCCAATCTGAAGAGATGGAAGAAACGGGAGCGTATAATCGCCCCTGTCTTTGTATTAGAACAGAATGCTCGTCACAACGCATTTCGTGTCTGCACGTTAAAAGCTTCTCAGAGTTGTTGGCGATGGTGTCATTCAGTGATATACACCCAAAGTGCTGACTTCATTCATAGCACAAAGTGCAATTTTCGGTCCAGCATTCCTCGGTCTCATCATCTGGGTGCGTGGCATTGGACGCTAAATTCTAATTTCTTCGGATAATCAAAGCCTGTCCTGCCGATACCTGTACCCTACAGGAGCGACAACGTATCGAAGACAAAAATTATTCGCCGCAGCGTTGGCATGATGCACAAGTCTTCGCCGCAGTGCGGGCATGGTACTGTGGGCTGGAAAGCCTAGGAACCGCACGGCAAGCAAACGCAAAGCTGTGGTTTTGACGTTTTGTGGCAACATGACTAGCTCGAGTACAAATAAAGATATAAATGCATGCAAACCGAGCGGTGCATGCTGTCCAGTGCAACCGACTCTCCACTGCAAATCTGTGGTTGACAACGCGGCTTGATGTTCGTTTCGAGATCCACTAATGCGCATTTCATGGTGAAGACTGGTTGACTGGTTAGGGAAGTAACTTCACATTATTCTAGCTGTCAAACCGAGACAACCACAGAAATGGGCCATCATGCAAATCCACAAAAGCTTGCCGCGTCTGAGAGAAGCCAGATGTGCACGCCTGCCGATGAGGGAAAAAATCAGATTTTACAGGTTCGTAGAGTTCTGGGAGTTATCTGATGTGGTGAAGCCATCAGCAACGGAAACACTAGCAGCTGTATGGCGGGAAACGCATATCAAGTATGGAACATGAGATAAGAGCCATCAATCATCAGACAGAAGACGCGGTACCCTGATGTGTCCCGAGGACATTGCAAAGTCATCGTTCCCAGTCGCAGAGGTATTGCAAAGCGTGCAGCCGTCTCAGTAGCCAGCTAAGGCAAATGCAGAGCATGGGATTTCGAGAAGAAGATGCAGCGTTTCAGACCTTGATGCACCATTCATATCGAGCTTGTTCGACGAAACATTCAAAATGCCTGCCCAAAGCGACGCTTCGGGATACACGTAAGCGCCTTTAGTCATTGTCTTGAAGGCATCCTCTTGCAAACGCTAACGGGAGGAAATGGCGTGCAGACGTACCCACTGTATATTGGAAAGGGTCCTCCATCCTGAGTGTTTTGCGATTTTCAGGACGTATGGCCATACCTCTTTTAACGCCCACTTAAGGCTTGATGCAACAAAGTGATGGAACACTACCCTTCTGGGTTTCATTCAGGCTGGATAAATGCAGCACGTTTTCTAACTGGCCAAGGCACAATGATCATGCCAAGATACTTTTCAATTTGGCCCCACTCTGGAGAGATGAAAACAGTGGGAGCATATGATCTCCCCTGTGTTTGCAGTGAGCCGGAAAGCTTGTCACAACGTTCACCGCGTGGGCATATCTAAAGCGTTTTTCACTTATGTGTAAGGCTTTGCATACTTGCTGTTTTTTATGCGATTTAGTGATAAGACCTTTCGTAGTGACTTCATTCATAGTGCGTTGTGGTTCATTTTGCCTAGCAGTGTTTGGCCTCACTTGCTGGTGGTGTATTATTGAATGTTAAACCCCAACAACATGGGAATAAGACGAACTAAATGTTGTTGTGTTTTCTTGCTACTCGCTATGCTACAGTAACATAAATCAGGCAACATGAAGCAAAATGTGTTCGGAGTGGGGAGGCGTAGCCTGCATCACGGCTTCGATTTCGCAGTGACTAGTGTCAGTGCGAAATCGAAGCCGTGATGCTAATGTCTGCCGCGTTAGGATGAGCAGAAGTGCTCAATTAAGTGAAATTGCTGTACCAACGCGTAGGCAAATGCCTTCGGCACCGAAAGAAACTTTCTATGTTGAGAGACACACTAACTAATGAATACCTCAGGATATCTCATTAAATGTTTGCGCCATGAGCGCACAAATCTGCGATATCCAACGAACACGTCAGCATGAAGTACAGCCATGCAAGCAGCGATAAACACGTGACGTTTTGTAGAAATAACACTGCACCTTCTCTATATGTACAGCATACTGACAGTTGGGGCGCACATAAAAGCATAAAAAGACAAGCGAATACCAGTCATTTGCACGCAAGAAAGCTGCTATTTTGATGCTCCTCGAGAGCAACTCAAGGTCAGCGGGATCCGTTCCACCTGTTTTGTGCAACTCACATCCTGTTTTTATCAAACAGACTCGCCCAAGAATCACTCTCCACAGATTAAACTGTTTTCCACATGCTCGCTCATAAGAGTTGTAACACCAAAACAACCTAATGGGCTTGCTGCGAAGGCTTTGGGCAGCAATGAACTTGAACGGATTATCACAAGAGCAGCTGACAAAGAAGAGGCAGGGCATGCGGACTTTCTGGGAATCGAATATGACTTTTGAGCGCAAGTCTACTGAAGGCAGGTCTGTTTCAGTGACTTTTGTTTACATTCAGAGTTCATCTGAAACCGCCGCAATTTATGAGCAATGGCAGAGCATAATCAAACGTATGCCCTCATCAAAAGAAGAGGCCGAAATCCACGGGTTGAAGAGCACGCGACGTTCAAGTTAGCAGGAAGATAAAGGAAAGCGATTTTCTTCGTGAACGATACATCCTATGTTTGCTGCAGTCAAAATTTACCGCCCTCAAGAAATTACTTCGTAAACAAAGATTCAGTTTGTGTGGCAGTCCTGCGATAGGAAGTAAGATTATTCTTGACTGCGTTTCAAGACAAATTATATCGCAGCTACGTTTCGTGCATATCAATATTTGCCTTCTCTAGTGGCACGCTTTCCCACTCCTTATGCCCACTCCCTGTTTTTTATCGAACCACAATTCTCGTAATTTGTGTTATTAAAATTCAGGGAGTTGTGTCCATCCCAAAGTGTTAAGCTTTACAATTCTTGGTACGGATACATGATGGCACACAGAGAATGAGATCTCCAGAACTGCCTTTTTCAACGTCGCAGTTGCACATATGTGCCTAAAGCCGGAAACAAGAAACCGCAGCGTTTCCTTTTCCTCAATATATCTTGGCATGTCACAACTTCGCATGCCAAGCAAAAGCACATATCCGTGTTCCCAGTCTCCAGTACTTACGTAGTAAAGCAGCCTACGCTGCTAGCAAAACCCGTATTGACAAGCAGAACACTCTGGAATCAGCAATTATTGCTCAAATCCGATTCGCTGTGCTCACATACTAAAAAGGGTTAGGGGCAGGTAACAGTAATTTGTTTTTGGAGCGTTTATATGTCATCACAAATCAACCTGCCAGACTTTGTAACACACGTCAGCTCGAATCGTACTTGCAAACAAACATACAACAGCGCTTGCGTGTGAAGTGTTGTGCTCTCGGAAAACATTTTAGTCATGTAAGGCTTGCTGCGTTCTTGCGGGGATGAAACTTGCCTGTTTCACGCAAAACGCTAAGTCATGAATGCAATACACAAAAAGTGAAGCTGAGCTACATAATTCTAAATAATAGCAGATCGATTTTCACCAGCGGTTTTGCGCAATTGAGATATCGCAGATTGAAAATAATATCGACGAGCCACTTACGCAAGTGGCCTTGTAATCTCAAATTTCGCACTGCCTTGTACTCCTGAACTTCGCATCTTGCGCAGTAAGTGGTCGTACTTTCTGGTAACATGCACAGGCACAGCTTGAAGTGTCTAAAAAAAGACAGTACGAAATGTGAGCTCTGCACCAATAAGTTGTGACTTCAAACAGGCTGCCACGATTTGCAAGCTCTGATGCAAATTAACTTCACAATACGCACATACTAAGCAGTTAAATGTGAGATATTGCAGCTGCCAAAAATACTTAGTGCGCCTGAACGCAACCTTCGACGCTGTTGCGAATATTCTTGAGAGACGCTCTCGGTTTACTCTGCATCTTTGCATTGTTGTTTTGCGTAGCATGTCCACAGCTGTGGGATGTCTTACAAGCTGGTTGAGCGATTATCGATTTTTGATTTTGTAACTTGCCGCACACAGGATTAGCTCACCAGCTTTAAGTCACCAACAATGAAGGACATTGGCATAGGAGCCCCAGCCGGAATTCTAGACACAGAACTGCCTAAAAGGATTTCCGTGCCCTCCATTCTTGAATATTAGCACTATAAGCAGCAAAATGTATCCTGCCAGGATGGTGCCTCAGCTGAGCAACGCCTGGCTGACGAATGACATCTTTCGAATGGTATGAGCTTCAGGCTAGCCGCAATAGGTACAGTCGAAACTTCATGCTCAAAATCTTCTACTCACAGTCTGGCTCGTACAGGTGGCGTTAATGTATCTCTTTTAGGATCCTTCTCAAATACCGTTTTTCTTCTCATTTTTACATCGCTTGCAATATCAGCAACAATCTAAGTAAAGACGGTATAGCCCTTGGCATGCAGATAGACAACACAGCATTCGCCTATTTCCCACGCGGCGCACTTGCTGCAATATAGACACACAACTATCCTCGAATACGCACCTTCACACTGAAGAGCTTTTCGCCACCAAGGTAAGCATTGTGGGCCACAACGCTTCAATAAGCCTCTTATATGTTCATTGCGCAATCCTGGGAAGCACGCTGGTTCAAAGCGTACTTCCTGTGCATCCATTGACCTTTGTTGCATGCTTTGTTTGGTGCATTTTCAAGGAAACATTAGTGAGTAGCGTCTCTTGCTTGCCGAGGCCACAGCTTGTACGCTTCGACATTTTTCCCGTTTACAGACAGTTATTGTGACAACTTCAAGCTTCTCAAGAAGCCAGCGATTTATTACAGCTACCAGCAGAGCTTAAGGCACTTGCAATTATTTGCGACGTGACCTTCATGGAATGCAAAGAAGTGATACTACTCAGTAGTGTTATCGCTCTCAGAGTGCGTACTGTCGAACATACAAGAGTTCTAATTGTACCGACAAATACTTTGTGAATTTGTTGTCATCATGACTGAGCTATATTTCAGTAGGCCACAAGCGAGCAGCCTGTACGGAGGACAACACAGCAGTAATAACCATATTTTACGCAGCTTACCAGCTGGTGTTTGGCTGACGATGGATTGTGTCTGACGTGCACAAGGGCGCAAAAATGAATGATGCGTTATCTTGCTGGGAAAGCTTCATTGCTCCATAAGAGGGGCTGCTTGTATGTGATCATTGTCGTCTAGTGTGCATAATACGAAAAACACAGCGGTTTCTTTCTGTTCTGGCTGGCGTTGCCAGCCTTGTACTTTAATGCGGCTTGCATCAAAGTATAAGGCTGACAACGCAGGTCACGCCGCGATGTGCTAAGCAGATTGTGAGATGACAATGTTTTACACATTTACTGCTTACCACAAACCACAAATGAAATTGGCAACATCTTTTGAAGCTGCAGTAAATACTGGAAAACGAACGTGTTGCTGGCATAAGGAGAAGGTTCTGCAGTGGAGCTGCGGCAAGCCCTCGCTTGTCTAAGCTGCCACGTGGACAGCATTTTTAATTCGAAGCTCACAGTCGCCTATTTCTGGCTGCGAAGTAGGCTCTGCTGCAGAGTCTAGTTCTCGATACCTTGAACATCTCACAGCTTGGAATTTTCCAGAGAAGAGATGTGGCGGCTACAACACGCCGCATGAGCCAGAATATGACAGAAAAACGCCCAGTCCGTCCATAATCAATGCGCCAAAGGCTTGCGTATGCCTTCAGAAGAAATGATATAGCTAAATAGGTCCTGGTGTACGGCGATGTTCAAGAAGCAACACATCAATGTACTTTTGGCATATGAAAAAGAGCGTGCTACATACTTTCTAGAAAGTCGACAGCCAATCATGGCTACAGTCATTGCCGATGTTGACAGAAAATATGAATCTTCTGTGACTAAGATTAGGCATTGCTAACACAGACGCCTTTTCGTATTGTCAAAACACTACAGTTTCCAGGCAAAACGATGGGGTCCTTATCTGGCACTTCGTCAGCAAAGTGAATTTTAATGCTTCCGAAAATTGGTAGCGAGAGTCTTGCAGCGAGTCCCTTAGACTAACCAAGAACTCGATAACAAAAAAGGCGTCTTACGCCCTGCATCAACCACATATAATGAGTGTTACAATTGCGTAATCTAAACGAGGGACCGGACTTCGCTTTCGTAAGTCGTTGCTACCTTCCAACGCACTTTCTACATATCGAAAATGCACTTCGTTCAGGAAAATAATCAGCATATAAATTATCTGTTGTGCGCCTTTCCCGCTTTATATCGTCTGCCTAGCATCCACAGCATTTACCAGACGCAAACACTTGTGATCTGAAATGAGCAGAAATGAGGCAAAATCATACTGTGCAGCTGCATATCGAGAAAATTGCATATCTACAGCTGCTTGAATGACCTACATGTAGTCAATCAATTGGTAAAATGCCACGTGTTGGAGACTCTGAAAATGCTTGAAGACTCGCAAAAACGCTGAAAGATGAGACTTTACGTCATTTCTCAAAGCATACAGTCTGTTGCATAATACCAGGTTCTTGTCTTCAAACTTGTATCCATATCCTGTGAGTCAGACAGCGCACCAACAAATTGCTGCTGTTCTGCTCAGCGGCCCGCTTGAGGAGAAGATATTCGAATGAGCTACGCCATTAGTCAGTGCCAGAATCCAAGTCTCTGAGCTATTGTTTAAAATGGAGACGGGTGCTGGGGAAGCTGGGTAAGCCAATATCAGCAGGCGGCATGGGGAGCGCTTTTTTTACTAGCTTGGCTGCAGTGTATCACATAAAAAAACCACTGCAAACCATTATCAGTCCACGGAATACGAAATACGCTGTCAGTATTCTCCGCACTAATCTAATATTTAGGAAAAGCTCGTCTCACTCTCTGTAGATTACAAATTATCCACAGTATACGGCTAAGGCTTTCCCTTAAAATGCTTTGCAGCCATAAGTTGGTAACCCGCTCGCTTCTGCCGCACTCCTGATTCCCGATTACCCGTATGTGCTAGAATGCAAGAATGAAAGGCGTATAACTCGAAGTTTGTTGCACAACCTCTGAGTCAGATAGTGCTAAGCAGTCAATCTCACTGGTAAACAGCCAACATCGCAATACTTTCTTCTACACCAGTAATACCAATACGCTCTGTATATCGCAGATCATATACTAAAGCAGTGACTGCTGTTTGGAGAATCTGGCTCGAACAACAACCTTGTTTCTTATCCAAAGTTGATCCACTTAGTGAATACAAGCTAGACTATTCATGGAAACTCTTCCTTCCTCGTATCAAGCCATCTGTGGAATCCGATAGTGCTGCGGGCTCGTGAGAAGCTTCATTACTCGATAAATGAGTCGAATGTCAGACCCGGCAGGAACTATGCGCCTGCTTACGAAATTGTTCCCTTTGCATGCCATGCAAAACTGTGGTACTGTTTAGAATTTGTTCGTATCCTTGAATTGTGCTGAAATAAAGGCGCCTTGGAATTTGCGTGCGAAGTCGAAAAAATAAAGACCATACTATAAAGAAGCTTCATCCACTAAGGACAGGAGTACGTAATTCATAAATACGTACCCATTGTCGCAGCAACAAATACTGCAGTTCTTCAAGTTTGAGTCCTGACTCAGAGTCCCGGGGGCTGCATTACCGACGCAGAAGATATTTATCAGGAGGCGGGATTACGCGAAACGGGCAACTCCACTTAGGCCTTGATCCCACCACGGCGCCTAATATAGAGTTTGACCTTTTGTCGTTGACTGCGCGTCTACTCAGTCAAGCAACAGTGACTGCGAGCAAAACAAGCGGGAGGCTGGAACTCAATATTTTGCTTGCAACCCATGGAGCCTCACAATTCCGCTACGCACGTTTTCGCATCAGCAAAATGCATGAACGGCAGCAGAGGAGGCTGCAGCAACAGCGAACGCCACCTACGTGGAATCTTTGCACAAGCGTTGTGCATAATACTGGAATTCGAGCTAGCGCTCCTGCTTGCAGGGTTGCTGTACAATTTTTTTCCTTAGCCGGATCAAATAATTCAAACCGCTTTTGTCTTTCTCCGTTTTTGTTGGCTGTAGACAAGAGGCGCGCGTCGCGTCAAACGCATAGTGCGGGAATTATGTTTTTACATTCATCAACACCCCAGGAACATTTAGCGCACCTCGTGTTCCTGGGCTCAATGAAGCAGCAAGGCGTCCGCAGCACGCAAATCTCGAGCGAAGTGCAGCGCCAGTATACAGACAATTCGTTACAAGTGTTTGCTATGTTTAAACGCCACTACTTTGGGCCACTCCTACCAGAGGAATGCGATACAAACTACGCTGCGTCGCTTTGAAATATATCAGCAGTTTGGCGCTTCCATAACAGCTATATGCAAACTATTGTTTCACACGTAACACGGGAATGCCAAACGCATGTGCACAATCGTCAGGCTGTTGCACTGTGCACATAATCCGCCTCAGCAGGACGCACATCCTGTTCATTCGTGTAAAATCTAAATGCACTAATGGCACCCTAGAGCGTCTGACAGCGTACGTAAACACACTGCAATAGAGTTAACTGTCTAACTGTTTTCACTAATGCTCGCTAAAGCACGCACTCTGACAGAAAATGCATACTGTAATCACTGGCTATCACAGATGTTACTGATTGTGAGGCCAACCGAACAAATTAGCTGTGCAGTTGAGAGCCGTACAGGATTTCACTCTCAAGCAGGTCTATAGCCCTCACAATGCAGCTACGCACGTTTTCGCATCAGCAAAATGCATGAACGGCAGCAGAGGAGGCTGCAGCAACGGCGAACGTCACCTACGTGGAATCTTTGCACAAGTGTTGTGCATAATACTGGAATTCGAGCTAGCGCTCCTGCTTGCAGGGTTGCTGCACAATTTTTTTCCTTAGCCGGATCAAATAATTCAAACCGCTTTTGTCTTTGTGCGTTTTTGTTGGCTGTAGACAAGAGGCGCGCGTCGCGTCAAACGCATAGTGCGGGAATTATGTTTTTACATTCATCAACACCCCAGGAACATTTAGCGCACCTCGTGTTTGTGGGCTCAATGAAGCAGCAAGGTGTCCGCAGCATTCAAATCCCGAACCACGCGCTGCTCTACGATACAGACAATTCGGTACAAGTGTTTGCTATGTTTTAACGCCACTACTTTGGGCAACTCCTACCAGAGGAATGCGATACGAACTACGTTGCGTCGCTTTGAAATATATCAGTAGTTTGGCATTTCCATAACAGTTATCTGCAAACTATGGTTCCTTCAAATAACCCGCGAACCACTGGAGTACCAAACGCATGTGCACGATCGCCAGGGTGTTTCACTGTGCACATAATCCGTCTACACAGCAGGACGCACGTGCTGTTCATTGGTATAAAATCTAAATGCGCTAATGATACCCAAGAGCGCTTCCCAGCGTATGCAAGCACGCTGAAATAGATTTACCTCTCTAGCTGCATTCACTAATGCTCGCTAAAGCACCAACTCTAGCGAAAATTCATACTGGAATCACAAACCAACACTGGTATCATTGATAGTGAAGCCCACCGAACAAATTAGCTGTGCAGTTGAGAGCCGTACAGGATTTCACTCTCAAGCAGGTCCATAGCCCTCACAATGCAGCTACGCACGTTTTCGCATCAGCAAAATGCATGAACGGCAGCAGAGGAGGCTGCAGCAACAGCGAACGCCACCTACGTGGAATCTTTACACAAGTGTTGTGCATAATACTGGAATTCGAGCTAGCGCTCCTGCTTGCAGGGTTGCTGCACAATTTTTTTCCTTAGCCGGATCAAATAATTCAAACCGCTTTTGTCTTTCTCCGTTTTTTTTGGCTGTAGACAAGAGGCGCGCGTCGCGTCAAACGCATAGTGCGGGAATTATGTTTTTACATTCATCAACACCCCAGGAACATTTAGCGCACCTCGTGTTCCTGGGCTCAATGAAGCAGCAAGACGTCCGCAGTACGGAAATCCCGAACCACGCGCTGCTCTACTATACAGACAATTCGGTACAAGTGTTTGCTATGTTTTAACGTCACTGCTTTGGGCCACTCCTACCAGAGGAATGCGATACAAACTACGCTGCGTCGCTTTGAAATATATCAGCAGTTTGGCGCTTCCATAACAGCTATATGCAAACTATTGTTTCACACGTAACACGGGAATGCCAGACGCATGTGCACAATCGTCAGGCTGTTGCACTGTGCACATAATCCGCCTCAGCAGGACGCACTTCCTGTTCATTCGTGTAAAATCTAAATGCACTAATGGCACCCTAGAGCGTCTGACAGCGTACGTAAACACACTGCAATAGAGTTAACTGTCTAACTGTTTTCACTAATGCTCGCTAAAGCACGCACTCTGACAGAAAATGCATACTGTAATCACTAGCTATCACAGATGTTACTGATTGTGAGGCCAACCGAACAAATTAGCTGCGCAGTTGAGAGCCGTACAGGATTTCACTCTCAAGCAGGTCTATAGCCCTCACAATGCAGCTACGCACGTTTTCGCATCAGCAAAATGCATGAACGGCAGCAGAGGAGGCTGCAGCAACGGCGAACGTCACCTACGTGGAATCTTTGCACAAGTGTTGTGCATAATACTGGAATTCGAGCTAGCGCTCCTGCTTGCAGGGTTGCTGCACAATTTTTTTCCTTAGCCGGATCAAATAATTCAAACCGCTTTTGTCTTTGTGCGTTTTTGTTGGCTGTAGACAAGAGGCGCGCGTCGCGTCAAACGCATAGTGCGGGAATTATGTTTTTACATTCATCAACACCCCAGGAACATTTAGCGCACCTCGTGTTCCTGGGCTCAATGAAGCAGCAAGACGTCCGCAGTACGGAAATCCCGAACCAAGCGCAGCGCCAGTATACAGACAATTCGTTACAAGTGTTTGCTATGTTTAAACGCCACTACTTTGGGCCGCTCCTACCAGAGGAATGCGATACGAACTACGCTGCGTCGCTTTGAAACATATAAGCAGTTTGGCATTTCCATAACAGCTATCTGCAAACTATGTTTTCTCACATAACTCGCTAACCATTGAAATGCCAAGCGCATGTGCACAATCGTCAGGCTGTTGCACTGTGCAGATAATCCGTCTCCACAGTAGGACGCACATTCCGTTTATTCGTATAAAATCTAAATGCACCAATGATAACCAAGTGTGCTTGACACACGTCCTGAAGTTCACCAATTGTTCGGTTGTAGTTCAGTTTCTGTGAAAGAGAAGCCATATCCTAATAGTTCGGGCGCTAAAATTGTTTGCCGCGCAGTTTCTACTGATGCTAGTGTTAGGCAATCTACTAGTGAGTGCAGCACCCGATAGCACCTCCAAATGCAAGAATCAACTGACGCTCATGGCGAATGTTTAATGCTCAATCGCTCTACCAAATGTCCCAATAGAAAAAGATGAATATCTGCGTACTACGAGACGCATACAAGTTTTAGAATAGAGGAATGCATACATATATTTTTTGAAGACTCTAGCAGTTTGTAAGACTCTTCCTCGGCATGAAGACGCACGTTAACAGCCGCTCAACGACATTATGCTACGTACAATGGAGGGGCTGTGACGGAGCTGTGAGAGAGCTTCTACGCTCAAGGAAGCATGTCGTAGAGGTGTACTCTTGCAAAAAAGGCATTCCGTAAACCATTACACATGAACCGTACATGACACACCTCTGGAAGAAACGGACCACGCGCAGTAGGGTACGTTCCACCCTATAATGCTGCAATTTCGCCGAAGCAAAAGGCAAGATGCCACGTATAAAGCACGTGTGGATTTTGCTCATAATGCTGTGTACAGTTGCAACTTGCTGGAAATCTGGGCGCATAAAGAAAAGGACGATACCTAAATGAAGCCAAGCACATGAAAATTGATCTGTAAATGATCTGTAAGTTATTTCGGTACAAACATGATCCTTATAGAAGATACAATGGACATAAGGCAACGCACTCGGTGAAGCCGTCTGTATCAACTGTGTGGAATACTTGTGGCACTAGTCCATTTGCTTTCCCCGCTATTGGCTTTCTTACAAGCTATGTATTGACATTACCGCCATCATCTCTTCTAAGATAAAATCAAGCATGACCCAAAGCCGCTTGTCACAACAAAAAACGCATGAGTAACGCGTTCTATTAAGGAATCTTGCATGTGTGGACGCCATCGCATATAAACTGGCTTTGGGTGCGTTTACGTGGCATATATCTGCGAAGGCAAAGCCTGGATTCTAAAGTGGTTGTGTACTGGTCTTCTACCATGCTCAGTTGAAGTGTAAAACACCGATTTGTTACGCTATATCGAAACAAAAGAGCGAGCTCTATGTAATGCCCTCAGGATCCTCAATGCAATGGAAGAGACGCACAACCTACCTCGCGATGCTTAAAGGTAAAGACCATGTAGCTTTAAAGAAATTCAACAATTATTTTTTATGCGTCTATTTTCAAATAATTTGGAAATGCTGCCTTGGAAAACTATTGACGAGTCATGTTTCACGTAATCTTGCTCATTCGCTTGAAAATATGATCTGCGCATTTTCACCAATCTGGTGCGTGGAAGCGCATGTAGTACTTGACGCTGTGCTTATGGAGAAAAGCAATTATGATGCTGCAAAGTGCCATTCTGCATGGCCCACAGTCTCCAGATCGTCCCGAAAAAACGTTATGTCGCCACAAAATTGCAATGGTGCCCATATCGTGCAATTAGGCCGTCGCCTTGAAGGTATAGGAGAAATCTAAAGCTCCGAAGTTCGAAAACCACATAGCATATGATTTAAAGGGGCTTCTTGTGATCGTCTGCTAAGTCCTATGCGTTTCATAGGCATATTCGCAAGAGACCCACTCCCTAGAAATAGCAGCTGCTTCTGCAGTAATGATTCTTGATTAGCTTTTGTAGCCTGAAGGCCCCCGCTAAATTTAACTTAGCTTCCACTGTGTGGAAGAAAGCTCTCTATTCGGACAGTTTCTTGAACAGCTGCTGTACGCTTTCATATCTTCGCATGCATGCAGAGCCACTTCCAAACAACTTTTATTCGCATTGTACCAGATAACGCTCATCTTGCTATGAACGTAAAGGTTTTTTGGCTTGAAAAAAGGTATGTTCAAGCATCATATTTGAACTCGTTTTGATAATCGAGTACCTTGCCCCTGAAACTGCAGACGTTCATCAGGGAGCAATGTCCCCCTACGTTTGATGTTTCCCATACTCACAATCTATATTTCACTATCTCACTTGTTTGACGTAAAATGATGCAGTGGCACATGTTTACGATATGCAAATGGGTAAATGCATCAATACTCATGGTCGCTTCTGAAAAAATTCTGTATGATTACGAAGCCCCATCCGCTAATTAATTGAACTCACTTGCAGTGCTGTTATGTTGACAGATGGTCAGCACAATTGCTGCAGAGGCATAGTCAAGGCTTAGGCATTCTTGAAGTTTCGATGAATAGCAGCAATGCCTCTAGCGTGGGCACACGCAGGGGCGAACCCTGCAGCAATGCCACTATCATGGCCGCACATGTGAAAACGGAAAACAAACATTGCCGTGCATATTTTGCTATTAGCGTCAGCTGGCGCTACAAAACTTACATACTGCCACGGGAGGAAAGCCAATGATGTGCCAACAACTTGAGCATTCATACGGCAATACTTGCGGCTCATCAAAAGTGTAGCTGGACATTCTTATGTTCACATGACGAAACTTTTATAAAACTCTGCACAATTTACGTGCATGCATTTTTGCACGAAAATAGAAGTGCAAGCGCCACATATCCGCATATGCACTGGTTCAGTGCACACCTCATGAAAAGTAACACTGGCTAACTGCACAAGCAGCAGCCGCATGAGCTATACTTTATGGTTTACAATAAAGGCGCATCTCATGTTTAGCTCAATGAAATGAGCAAGACTAAGCTTCATTGTTTGCCGCTTAGCAGGGCATACTTTCTGCGACATTTCCAGAACTACCGTGCATTTGCGTGCATGTACAGCAACGCCCACGATGCATGATCCAACACGCAGAATACGGCGCGACGGCGTATAATGCGCAGCTCATGCAAGCGTATTTTCCACTATCTAAAATGCAGTACACAAACAGCAGCCGCATGGACAGTGTTTCTTTATTTAAAATAAAGGCGCAAGTCATGCTCATCCCAACGAAATAAACGAGACTGCGCTTCATTGCTTGTCGCCTCGCAAGGCATGCTTCCACCAATATTTCGATATTAACCATGCATTTGTGTGCATGTATAGCGCCGCACATACCTCCTTGACATAAAACACTACGTCTTTGAAAATTGCAAATTTGTTTTGAAGAAGCGCCAATGAAGCTACGCATACGCAACGACACCTGCTCGTCATGCATTCAAATTCGAATTTTTGCTGCCTCCCTCACAGTCTGGAAGTGCGTTCAAGCATTCCTAACGGGCCTCTGAAATCAACTGCTCGCTAAATTCAAGGTCTTTTCGCTAAAGCATACTTTTCGATATCAAAGCCTAGAAAGGCAAAACATTCTTCAGTACACGTTTAAAGCTGGATGTGGATGGCCCGTACCAACTATATCGCAGAAGATGTTAGTACAGAAGTAAAAAGCTAAAGAAAGGCCATCGCTGCGTTAACAGGAGGCAACTGTCGTCAACCCAAGCCTGAATGCAGTGAGCATATATGCACTATACACATCTTACTGTGATAAATGTGTTGTTCCCTGAGAGGCAACTTTCATCTTGCGTTGCATGAAACTTGCTAATACCATTCTACGTCTAACCTCAATTTTTTGAAAACCTCTTAATAATACTCCTACATTATCTCCTGCTTCGCCGTATTTAATACAGCACACACATTGACGATCTGAGAGCCTCGCGTTTCCTATCACAGCAATGCCTAACTACGGCTGGAGCAAAAGCACATCAGCTTTTGGTTTCAGTTATTACACTGAAAGATGGTCTAGCTCTAAGTATCTGAGTAGTTTATAACCAATATCGTTCAGCACCTCACATCCTGCATGACTCGGGAATAACCACTGTTTCATTTGCAGGACCGCACATGTAATGGCACAACGTTGATTTCACAAGCCCGTACAAAGCCTTCAACACACTTCCTGCACATTTTTAATGCGTTTTCATCAAAGAAACGACGAGCTCTAAGATTGCTCATTTCCCACGCGGCCCGCTAACAAACCATCATCGGACTTGAAACATGCATACACCCAAGCAACCAAGCGGCCACTTGAAGGACCCCAAACAAACACCAATGATCAGCAAAATGTGTAAATAGCCACAAAACATGCTCTGCCGTTGCGTGCAGCAAGAATATAGCAGATCTTCAAATACCTTAATAATTTACATTCAGTCAGTTCGCTAGTGATATCCGATGCATTTCTAATTAGGTAGTGCAAACGAGCTGCAGAACGACGTACCACGACTTTACATAGCCCGCATGCAATTTACTGCTCAGAGGCAGGATCGCATTTTTTTTTTAAATTTCGCGTGGGTCTAACAACGCACCAGCTACGCAAAGAACTTAGAAAGAATCACGCCGCTGCTCTTCTGCGCAACAGTTCACTGCAGGAGCAGCAACACTAAAGAGCGCCGCCGTTACTTAATTCCTAAGCTTGTAAACGCTTGCTTCAAAAGTAGTGTGCTGTTGTGGGAAGCTACGCAGTAGGCGAAATATCACGTTTCACAGCATACGTCCTGCGAAATAGTTATTCAAGGCCACGCACGCCAATACCAGCTTCTGGCATGGGAAGAGCCTCATCAATTACTTCATATTCTGTGCGTCAGATAAAAACGCCATTGGAACGTCTACAAAGTAGATCCAAAATGCAGTCACCAAAAAAGTTGGACCACTTCCTCATACCTCCTGCAGAATCGAAAGGGATCTACAATATTTGGCCAGCAACACTACATTGAGTTGCTAGTGTGGCTCGGATTGGACACCTGTGTGCTGTCGCACTCATGAGAGCCAGTGCTCCCCATGTGCAAGAGTTCAAGAGTGACCGATGCCTGACTCAAAATCTGTCAAATAGGCTCTGAGCCAGCTAGTACTACGCCCGTTGTCAAACGCTGATCTCCTAGTGCTCTCATGCGAACCTGCAAATATCAATGTGCTGCGCGTGTCCTACATCATCAGCGCACTATATTAGCTATACTCTGAATTCTATGCATGCGAAACGAACGATAAAGCTCTGTTCAGCTTCATAAACATCCCGAAGAAGATAATCCCATCGCGGTGTCAAGTGTTCGGGGACTTCTGGTTGGCCAGCAAGCTTGCCGCCTGTCCAGATTACTCCCCGTTAGCAGAGCGAATCAGCATTTTGCGGCTACATTTCAACGAGTACGCCGCCACCTTCACACAAAAGTAGCAAGTGGGCTGCGTGAGGGGTCGTATCCCTTGACGGACTATCAAGTGCTTCGTTCATCTTTAGCTGTGTGACTACGTGAACGTGCAAACGCTTCGCTATCTACATTGATCAGAGCGCGTTCGTATCCCTGCATTGTGCTGACTCTTCAACATCCCGCGAGCGTGAAAATACAATCATTATTAGATATATAAACATGCCAAACGCTCACAAGCTCCGTGCCATACACGAAGAGGATTTATTTCAGGGGTTTACTTCGTTTTGTCCATGGGGACGATAGTACGGAAAGCTTGTCGCGCGAATTAAGACTAGTAAGGTATCCAAGTACAAGAAAAAGTAGGCGCTGCCACCGCGTCGCGGTTGGGACGCCGAACAACGTCAATAAATAGGTTTTCATTTGCAGTTAAGACGGGCTTTATGGACGATATGGAAATCTCTGGAAATCTCTCAGCTCCGAACCTCGGAAAAGCAACTCGATGTTTCTGCACAAACTCCGAAGAACAGAGCAACTGTCTGAAAAAAGCGTTATCAGTTAGGACAAGAATACGCGCCGTATAAATACGCAGATATCTTTCCAGCATCAAGTAATGCAGATATTTTACTTTAAACACAAATGCAAAGTCTCGTGGGCTGCAATAACAGAGCCACATGTCCGTGTGAAGGAACGCAGTGAGCATCAAGTGAAACCAAACTTTTCAGGATAATAGGTGGTAAATTCGATACCTTTCAGTGTTCGCGGCCATTAAAATTAGTTGCGTAGCAATGCAAGCGGTCTAGATAGCCGAACACTGCCGGGGAACCTCTTGAGTGCAACCAGTGCAGCCTCATAATGCAGCAACGCATTTGCTCTCATCGGCCTAGAGCGGCGAAAGCCAGTAGTTGGCGCTGCTGCAACCATGGATGCCACCTCCCTAAAACCCGTGCACACGTACAATGGATGATATTGAGAATGGAGCAGAGTCTTTTGCTTACGATGCCGCTGCATAGAATCTCCTGCCAAAACAGAAACGCAATATCTAAAACAAATTTCAAACAGGCAAGTTGCGCCTTTTAAAGGTGCTACGAAAGGAAGTGCCTTGAGTCAACTTCACAATGTAAGATTTACACTTTAAAAAGCATCAAAAAGCCAGAATGACTAAGCAAGCGCCGTTTTTCGGCGTTCAATGGCGCATCGATGGCACATAACTTCAACTCCAAGTGCAGCTCCAGCGAACAAATGGTCCGCTTCAAATTCTCGCTAGACCTGACATTGCCATGACACTGCCCCATTAAGGTCGCATTAAGAACAAGTGCGCATTATGCAAGCTCCGCTGTGTACCGTGGAAATAAATTCACAGCATGGCGTCTCTAGGACAATAGTCCCAAATACTGACGCCTCACATTGAAGGTCTATCACTGAAATGCAAGAAGGTAAGTTCACAGTAAGTAGATCGCTCCACCTTTCCATACTGTCTGCTCTCAAAAGCAGGTAATGTCTTAAGAGCAGATAGTATGCCTGCCCCTGCATGCAAGGGTACACCCACATACGCTGCTCAAGACCATCAGACTACGAGCGCAAACATAGTGATAAGTTCGGCTGCCCACTTGTTTCTTCTGCAACATCGTGCACACTTACAGACTAAGAAGCACTCAAACTGTAAACACTAGCCGCTGCTAGTAGTGCAACCAACCGAACAAATTACATATGCAGTTGATAGGCTCAGAGATTTTCACTATATAGCAGAATCTTAGTCACAGGCAGCCTTATACATAATTTGTAATGCCGCGCTGACCAGAGTGCAGAAACAGAAAACCTTGTGAACCGAAGGCAAAGCAGTCCATCGAACGATAGTTTTTATGACTGATGCTTGATACTACGTTCCCGCAACATGCCCATGATGCTTACAAATATGACGTCTTGGCGTGAAAAGGGAAGACGCTCTGATTCCACAAGACATAAGCCTAGCTCTTAATTCAACGCATTGAGCAGAATAAAATGGTGGCCAAGCGAACCAACGGCGCCTGAACTTTTCTTTTGATTGCGTCTCATGTATGTATCGCATTAGATGGCAACTTTGTTTGTGGAATCATGTAGCTGTATAGTGTGACTGGATGCCCACAACCCATGTAGTTATTAAGATTGTCGATGCTAACATAACATGATACGATCTATCAGCCAAAGCCATGATATGCCATGAGAGTAGAAGTTTGGGTTGCATCTGAAATGTCCGTCGCTTTCGCAGTTTCAGAAATCCAAAATACGTATATTGCCGGCACGTTTGTCCCTTACCAGGAAAGCATTGCCCGCTGGACGAATACCGTGAAAGATTGCATGAGAGTATGAGAAATGTGTGCAGAGATAGAGAAGCGTTGCACATTCATATTTATCGCGCATTAGTATAAGGACAGAACATATAGCCAAGAGACGCCCTGCCGTACGTCTGCAGCAGCTGCCGAAATATTAGGAAAAATCCGACACAATCGATCATATCCATAACTTTGACACAAATCGGTAAAACATATCTCACTGCATGAGCAGGAAAATCGTCCGCTGTGTATGCATGATTTTGGCAGTAGACTTTGTATGGAACAGTAATAACGTTTTTCCAGCTGGGAGTTCTTCAAATGCTCTGGTTCGGTAACTCGCAGCCAACATTGCTCCTTTTGATGCAGGAACGATCTTTAGCATTCTCGCACACCGATATATTGTAACCCGATTCAGATTCGGCTGCCTGGTAGCTCCGGAGGCACACACTGGCACCGATCGATTGAGGTCATGTTTGAAAGCATACTTGTGTACTGCTCAACAACAGCAGATAACGACTAAGAAGATTTGGGCTAGCAGCCTTTCCGGAGGAAGCCGACTCCCGCTCCATCTGAAGAAACCAGATTAGAAAAGAATTTTTTTGAAGACTGCGCACACTCTTGCTCTGTAAAATACGATAAAGGGGCAATTCCGCACTGTGCGGGATTAATTGCTGCATTCCAA
This sequence comes from Eimeria tenella, assembly GCF_000499545.2. NCBI lineage: Eukaryota > Apicomplexa > Conoidasida > Eucoccidiorida > Eimeriidae > Eimeria > Eimeria tenella. The sequence goes on from NW_013543432.1 coordinate 173,419, forward strand.
AAAAGCATACACAAATCACGGGGCGCGGACACAGTTCTGTAGACTAGTCGCAAAGAACTCATCGTTGTTTCCAAGATGCAAGATAGCCGTTGTTGTCATGCTCTAAGCATTGCAGCAATTTGAGGAAGCCATTCAATGCATTCAAAGATCGAGTCATGGCACGCCATGAGTATCAAAAAGACAGGATGCATATATGAGCTCGCGTGTCCCGAATGTTGTACCGTTTTGTTTTGTTTTCCATATGTATTTAAGGCCGACTGGGCTATGACTGAATATCATCCCATGAGGGGCCATAGTTTTGACATACAAATTGGACCAAATGTGTTTCGAAACGCTTCTGGAAAAATTCATTATGATCTAGAGGATATAGAGTCCCTCAGGTGAGCTCGTCCGAGCAATCGAGGACTGGCATAAATTTGAAGCCGCCTCCCAAAGTGTTGCACATGGCACCAATGTAAGGTTACTGTGCTCCACACGAAACTGACCTTCCTAAAGTACTTTCTTGTTTTTTCTAGAGCTTTGGTTTTGTTTCGCGTGCTCGTAAGACTCACGCGCCGATCAAGACACGGCATGACATCACCTATTTCAGACGGATATGGTAGGAATGGCTCTAAACTTTGTAGCGCGTCAGCTTCTGCATTGTGCGCGGTTCATCTTGTAGAGCAGGCTTTTCAAGACACACTGCCAATGCATTTCAACAATGTTTAGCGAAGTACAAACCTCACTCAACACGTTAAGCACTAAAAAAATCTGTAGAATCATGCTGCGCCTCCCGTAAAGCGTTTCCGCCGCACAAGGCTTTTCCGCTTACAATATATTTTCCATAGCGACGCCGTCGCTCCCAGCACAGTCGTTCAAACAGCTATTCGTTTTCACATACCACAAGTAGTACGTTGCACGCTGTCCACAATACTCCCTCTGGAAGCTGGTAGAAATACTTTTTTAATCTGACGGCGATATATGTACAGCAGAGATAAGCAGTAGCAATTAGCTAAGAGTAAATGCGACGTTCGGCAAGGGCTGTATTTATAGCAAACTAATCAAACAAACTTGAAGTTACGTCGAAAACAAGGCAGGCACTGAAAGGGATAAGAAACAGTCAAAAGATGAACAAAAACGCAGATGACTGTTATGCAGAACAATGTCTGCAATCGCCTTCCAGTTTGAACTCGCTCTGAGCATCAAGACGGTTGGTAAGAATCGCCTCCGCAGGCATAATTGATTATTTGCACCTAGCGAGTCAGTACTGGCTGGTTGTGAAGCGGCTTACAGCCTGCCATGCAATTTATCTTTGCCGGCCTTTACCTGCCTTAAACGCAGCATTAGCGTCGACATGGTGCTAAAGAACTGAGCATTTCTTAAAGCATCATGCACACCTGTGAGCCGGCGTATCTACCACTTGACTTACGCAGGTTCACGCTGAAACTCACATTTGGCACGAAATTTTTCGAGGCTGCTTCTGGCTTGTCAGCTGGCGATCTTGTTTCAAGGAGCATACGTCCTGGGTCAAGGATGACTAAGCAACGGAGCGACTCCTGGCTTAGAAGCGCTATTGTCACATCCGGCAGCAGTCCATCTTTGTAAACCTGGCTATTGGTGATGCGTAAAACGAATGGCCGAAGTAGTAATGTCTTAACTTCTCTGCTTCATAGAAAAGCTTTCATAAGCTTAGACGGATCCCGAGCTTGTTCCTTTTCGAAATGTGGAGCTGGATTTTGGTCACTAATGAGCAAAATGCGCACGCCATGTGACGGCTGCTGGAAGGCTTGCAGAAGGCAGAAAAAGAGTTTTGAACAGAAGAACGAAAGATGCGCAGCTAATGAACTGCCTCCAAGGAAAATTGTTTTCCTTTGATCGTTGAACAGAGTGACACACATCCTGCAGAATGCCTCAATACCAATTGCTCATACAATTTGTGGATATGAACAAAGGGCCTAATTCCAACTAATATACATTCGCCAAGTTAGTTTTCTCACCTTCTGAAGCAAAATGGCATATCTTTACACTCAATAAACGGGACCTCGGGTCAAATATGCGAACGCAATCAACAAGGAAAAGCATCCAGGGGCAGCCTGGCCCTTGAACAATGGCCGCAACTGCCACCATCGCAAGAACGCGTGGGCCGTTAGTCCGATGAAACAGCCATGCTAATATAAAAAGGCAAATGACAGAGGATCCAAATCTTAATCCGTTGCTGTGATGCTGCGTGAAAATACTTATTTTATGGACTGATCCACACGTTTTTCTTTGTTCTCGCAGTGCAGTGATAGAATCATGACGTACTAACTGCAAGTGGAGCGTGAACTTTCCCATCTAGACGTACTTTATAGCACTACGGATACCAAATGTTCAATGTGCCGGTTGGAGTGTTGCCCAACTACGCGCGCGTGCATGTGACAAAGAAAGATATACTACTCCAAATGCGCTGTAGTAGAACCACACAGTATAGGACGAAAAGGCTAAATTCAACTGTTTGTTAGTTAGTTCAGAGCGTTATCTAAATGCTAAACCGTTAGGCTTTAGCTTCTAGCCCCACACGTTCGTTTGGATAATTCATACTTTCTGCTTGATGAACTTTTACCTTGCGGTCTAAAGATGTTGGCAATCAAATGAATACCACCCCTCATATTTTTTCCCATTCTAGTATCTAAGTTTAAAACGCATCGCTCCGCTCGTGATAACAATAAGGGTATTACATCATTGACATAGGAATAGCACACGGTCTGACAAATGTTGAGTTATTCGACACAAAACACTGGCGGGGATTTTTATTCGAGATAGTTCTATAGTACAACAAACTTTTTCAGTGTGAACTCTTGCGTGTCCCCTCGTCGACTTCCCACATATTCGCTGAATTCTCTTTCTCTGAGCATTATCTACAATGACACGCCTCACTCGCTGCGAAGAATATCATTTAAATCCTTTATGTCTAGAAGAGTTCGTTAGGAGGCATCTATGGCCAAAGTTACGTATTTATTCGTACGTTTCAAAAACGGCCCTCTAATGTGGGTGCTGTGGAGCGGCCTCTGATGCATTTTGCGGAGATGCTGTAGTGGGCCATGTGTCTTCGACTGTACTTGAAAGGTGAACATATTACCCTTCATTCCGGCCACAATGTTCTTGTGGATGAAGGTAAAAGAAAGCATGCAGGCGATGGCGAGTATGTGTTCCTAATGTATTGGACGCTTCACCATTACAAAACTTTAGAACGAGCACTGTGAAAGAACCATTTCTTGAATCCCTCAACTAAGGGTCAGAGACCATTGGCACATACTTACATCCAGCTTGCAGTTGACAGGAATCAAAAAACGCCTTTCCCATTTAGCCGCTTGTAAAACGGCAAGCATTCACCAATTTCAGACACTGTGCGTATGCCCACAGATTGTTTCAACAGGCGCCATCCAATTAAGGCTCCTAAGCATTCGGCTTCTAAAAGCCATAGAACTGTTTGCCGACGTTCGCAAATTTCAGGAAACAGCCTTCCAGCATGATGTGTGCCTTAAAAAAATATTGATTTCCAGCCAGCCGCTAAAAGTACTCAAGCTCAGAACAATTTTCAAAAAGACTGCAAGCAGGCAACCTCTTCAAAAGCACCTGCACCAGTATACAACTGCTTTAAAAATGAAATCCTTTTGCTCAACCGAAAGTGAGAATGTCCATCAGCAGCACGAAAACGATGGCGTTTCCAAAAGCGATACGGTGTCATTCTCTATCACAAACAAAGCACAACCTCCAAGCACTTGGACAAAGCTGTTCACATGCGCTCAACAGCCCACAACACATGTTGGTCTTGCTCACTAACTATGTCGCGAGACACTACAAGCACAAACAATTGGGCTCACTTCCTGGCCAGCGTTTGCCCGTGAGGACTAAAACAGCTGCCAACAACTTGAACAAATGTAGGCTTTTCGGAGCTATTAAGCTTCAAGAAAAAAAGTATTCATAAACACCTAATGCAAGAAAAAGCTCATGAGAAGAGATATCCATATGCATGCACGTCTGTTACACATGTAACTGACCATCAGGCTATATAATTGGACTAAAACGTGAGAAGGAACGACACAGTATCCAAACACTTCAGAGAATCCAGGAGCAAATACCGGCACCCCTAGAGAACGCAAGCCAATGTAGTCGCACTTTCAAGAGGGCTATAGCAACTCCTGGACCGTAACAAAAACTGATACGCGTTCTACTGAACAGCATGACAGGCGCTTGCTTCTGACACATGAGAAACGCCTAGGAATGACAGGCCACCGAAGGAAAGGCTATGCAAGGACACAGTCAAGCGCTGCCTGTGGTAACGTGAACTACAGATTTATCTCGCGCCCAATGTGGAAGATTACGCAGCAACAGAGAGCACACCAAAAGAGACATTTGCAGCAACAGAGAAGCAAGATTTGCCCTGGATGGGTTGAAACGCGTATCCCTCTGGTGACAAACGTTAACAGCCATCAACCGCATTCACCAAATTTCTCGCACGGTGCAAATGTCTTTCAGGGCTTCATACTTCCTGGCATGTACGGAAGGACTCCAGGTGTTAAACAAAAGAACCTGCCTACATTAAACCAGATATTCGCAGCAAAGGAGTTGGTTACCTGTGCGCATGGACAATCTCAAATGGCATCCGCAGAATATCAGCTGCCCTTGCTGCCAACGTTGTTATACTGACAAAAGAACGCGCAACCGCAAAAGACGCACAAGAATTTCTTGGCATGGAGGGACGAATCAAAGCGAAAATGTTTGTCAGAACTCATACTTTCTGGTGCAAAACAAAAAATTCCAAAGGCTTCCCATATGCCAGAAGGCATTCAAACAACCTATCGACAGCGAATATTCCTTTCTCTGTGCTCTGCATATCTACTTCACATGCGTGTAACATCGTTGTGTTCGTGTAGGAACATCGAGGACATGGAGGACGTGTCACTAAGACTTCGTTGCAGCGAAGGCTTCCCAAACATGCATATGTATGGCAGCGTAAACGGTTTGGCAAGAGAAGTAATCCCTGAAAGAACGGTGCTCAGCTTTTCTCCTTGCTCGTATGGTGCTTGTAGGGGCAATCACTTGTAGCACTCTGTTCCCATTATTTCTACGCCTATATCTCTCCCCCAAACAGCAGCAGAAACGATCTAAGCATGACGTCGAAGCTTTTGCAGCAAAAGTGCCCCGCCTCCGTACAACAAAACGGTATATTCTTTGTGTCATGGAGGCGCATTCACTCGCAAGCTTGATATTTGCCCGATCGGGCAAACCGCATTTCAGAGACAGAACGAAAATCTGGGCACTAGCAGTAAACAATGTATTAATACCCGCTCATAAACACTTTTGGAGCGAACCAATTTTAAGCGTATTGCGTTGTGGTGTCTCCCTAACCACTGCAAGCCACTCAGATTCAGACAGCCCACGCAAAGTACTGTCTTCTGCAGTTCTGTGCATTTATGGTGAATTCACGACTTCACTGCAGCGGCAACAGCAATGTAACGCATATATCAAACTCTTGAGAAGCTTCATGCCTTGTGAAATGCCGATTGGTGAACGGACACGCAAAACGGGGCCGCAATCAAGCGTACTAGACCCCATGCCGGCGCTGGGACAAACAGCAAACAGCTCAAGGGCTCGAGTAGCAAAATAAATTTCGTGCTGTCGCCATACAAAAGCGTGGCCCCAAGCAAAACATGTCCTCGGCTGCCTGAGTGCAAGATAAGCAGAGCCATTTCTGCGACGCTTTTTGCACTACTGTGAGTCTTCAACCATCAGGTTGGCGTGCACGACAGCTGTGCAACCCTCCTGCTTAGCCGATGCGATTTCACGAAACAAAATCAAAACGAAAAGCACCATCAGATACGAGAGCTTGTTGCAGCTTACCAAATAGCGTGCGCGAATTTCAGCAAAGCTAAAGACCGATTTACCTGATGCCCGCCGCCCTAGAGAACGCAAGCCGCTGTAGTCGCACTTTCAAGAGATTCACGGCGACTCGGGGAGCAAAACAAACTGTAAAGGGCGTTTAAGTGAGCACCACGAGAGGCGCGTGACTTTGACACATGAAAAACGCCTGCGAATTATGGGCTGCCAGAAAAACCGTTATGAAAAAATAAAGGATAGCAGGAAAGATGGTGCAGCCACAGGAGTTGAATTGTGTCTATTGCGGATTCAGCTACGAGCTCGGATGGTGGCTAATGCGCATAACCAAAATGTTTCCTTTACAAAATTTCTCAAAACGAGTCAAGCGCTTGAAGTGCACACTTCCTGGCAGGTACAAAAACACATTATGGATGTTCATAAAAGAATAGCTACGCAGATTGAACCAGACATTCACAACAAAAGAGCACCCTGCCTAAGACCTTGCAGAAACCTAACTCCAGAGAATTCGCCCTCCCTGTTCCAAATCTTGATGTTCTGCGAATATGAAATGCCCCGCAAATGTGTGATGTGGCTTGTTTAACAACGTGTGATGCTTTGAAGCAAAGATGCCTGTTAAAACTCCTACTGTCTGCTCCAAAGAAAAGGGACATTTTTTAAAGCTTGCATTTTCGGATGTTCCCAGTCGCTAGCCTTTATTAATGCACCCTCACTGACGTCGAAGCCTGCATGAGGGTCCATCGCGCGTCGTCCTACGTAGTTGTGTGGCGCATTCTTGCCTACTTGTTTGCAAAGCCTACAATGGACGTTTCACGCCAGGTACGAGAAATATGGCAAATTTTCCCGTGCTTCTGGAGTACTCCCTTTCGCCGTGTACAAAATAGATAACCTATGACCGCCTTAAAGGGCGTAAGCGCGTTTCGACAAGCGCATTCGTTTTGTTAAGATTCCCGGCGTCCGTTGTGTTTAACAGATCTCTTACTATCTGATTTCGTATGAATATATCCCGTCGCTAGACCAACTTCGCGACTTACACTGTCCTGCAAAGAGAATCTATGACTACGCTAATTGTGGTTTACGTTGATTTAATCTTGAGGCAAGGGTATGGCAGCGGGTGAAGTGAACTTCAGCCGAATCAACATGCGCGCGTTCCAATTGTGTGGTAGCTTCTCAATTGAAACAGCGTAGCGGCCGCAAAGTAGCTGAAACAAGGATGCAGGCGTAAAGGACGTTAAATAATATATGCTTCCGTAAGAACGGGACTGATGCTTGCAAATGACATATCGCCATTATCAGACAGTAGTATTTATATTTAAGAAGCCTACTGTCTGAGACGCGCTGATAAAAGAACAAAGAAAACCCAGTTAGACTGCAGTAACCCAAATTGAACTGATACGTAGAATTTCGTTTTTACAATGATTTATAAAGATTGCCCACGACCTAATAATAATCTTGCGCAGAGACGAACAGCAACTTGTTATTCGCAGTTTTTTCATGCTGATGTTCTGCATGGACAGCCTGACAGAAGAGGCCCAAATTAACCGTTCCATTTAATAGGGTATTTCTTGTGAATGATTTTACGTACCGTAGATGCAACAACACTGAGACGTCTTGACAATTTGAAAACGTACGTCCTGTTCACCACGAAAAGCAACCGCCGTGAGGCTCAAATGCTGGCATTGAGCAAGGGCCAAGCCGTTTTGCAGGACAGCAATAGGCCACCAAGCTATTCGACGAACCGTATACATGACACTCACGCCCTATAGATATGAAACACGCCCGTAAAGCACACTGTAAGCTCGTTTAGGTCCAGGAAAGCACTGCATAGCTTGGATATTGCACACTAGACATATCAGTGCATCAGTCTGAGCTGGCATCCGCAATCGGTTTCTTGATGAAGTTTAATTGTAATGCAGAAAGAACCTAACGTTTTCCGGTCTCTTGGTGCTCATTTTTAGTGCAGGGCTGCAAACAGCACCAGCGAATGATCGGATCTTTGTGAGCTTCTCAAGAGCTACGAATTGCCGGAATTGTGCGTTATGAAGTCAGGCATTAACTAGGATGTCCAATGGGATGCAACGGAACAATATGACCGATTGAACAAACGCAGCATGAGATGCCGATGCTACAATCATTACATTGAACGCGGCTGAGGACCGGAATTCGGCGATTGTCAGGAAAAAATGTATAATGGGTGGAAAGAGTGTCGCTGTCAAGTACTGCTTCTTTTTCCATTATACATACAAGCTCAAACACACAAAATGAAAGATATTGAAGGCATATCATCAGGAGACTCTGTTGACAGTGTGTGTTGACTGCGTACATTTGGCACGCACTCAATAGAAAAGCGCGGTTTCTTGATTGAGCACTAGCCAAAACCATCCAATCCATTTCGTGGAAATCGTAGGAATATGATGTACATCATGCTGGCACGTTAACGACCCAGAAGATTATGCTTGAGGAACGCTTTCCACTCAACACAAGAGCAAATTTTACAAATGTTGGCAGTGCTGGAACTTTCACCATTGCGTCACCTGGTAATAAAGTGGCCGCTGATGGTACGCACGTGCTGTATGATTCCGAAGCGCGCCAGCCTCGGATGTAGTGGAGTGCCCGACATGTGAATTCTACACATTTCTGTCTCAATGTGAAAGCTTGAAACGTTTTTCTCGAGGTTGCCGAACAAATCATAAGCGCTGAATTTGATTTAAGTCATTCATCAAGCACACTAAATGGGCACCCATACCCTTACTCAAGCTCACTTTCTATTGATTTGCACTGGCTTAGATTGGGCTATGCCCCATATTCTTGCAGGCTTCAACGCCTCTCTGATAATGCATTTCTCTTTTTTAGAAGGAAGAATCAAAATGACCAATTAAAACTGATCATCTTAGTGTAAAAATATATTGCACTTTAATAAAGCAGTGGTGGGGGCAAGCCTTGCTATCAAGAGCTCACTGCATATATATGACACGTACCATCTGCTCACGAACTACGCGACTTTCGTGGGCCCAAAACGTGCGCAGACATCACGGTATGAAAGGTTTTGCTCTCATGCGGCTTTTGTGTTAAGTGCTATCATTGCATTCCAACGCTTGCTCAACGCGAGAATAGTGCATGCTGAGTTCCGTTCAGCAATTGTCATAATGTTTGAACCAATACTGAGAACAGTCATTATCCTTCAACAACTTGTGAGCATTATCAGTTACTTCAGCGTATTTTGGACACTTTGCGAGGCCTGTACTGAACTGCAGATAATTCGTACCCATACATTGGACTCCAGCAATGGCATTCATTCAGGCTCAGCATCAATTAGCAACATATAGCGAACGCAGTGGAAACTGCTAGCATACTTTGATGTTGACAAGACGTACAAACTAGACGAATTCAAGCACCTGGCTTCCAACTAGAACGTGCAGGCATGCCCAAGGAAGCAAAGCAAATGGGCAGGCGGAGGCGGGACAGATTTAGCTGGGTATACCCAGTGTGTAGATATTTTGCGTGGACAAGCTTTGCAAATTGCGATTATTGGCCTCAAAACTTCTGGCGTGTGCATGTATAAGCATTCAGACGATCCAAAGCTTAATTTGTTCGTTGTTGGCCGTCGCCATGAGCGCACGAACTCCACGCGGCAATCACGGCTCCGCATCTATTTGTAAGTTCCAACATGGTGATATGGAGGCTCGCCACTGATTGGCACCGAAAATGCTTTTTCAGCACTTCGTGTGCACTGCTTCAGATTCTGAGAAGCTCCATGCAGCGTACATCCTACCAGTGACCCAGTTCAATTTTATTAAATTCTTATTCAATGCGCACATTACTAGGCTGCGAAGCACTTCACGAACAGAAAAACACCATTGCAGAATGGCCTTGCTCGTTCGTTTACCTCACAAAACAATAAATTGAAGGCCATGCAATATATGTACCAACAATTTTCACGACGAGCCGCATTTACCGAAATTCACATTGAAAAAAAATATTTCAGCCATGAGTCAACCAGTCTTTTGGCGAAACGTTTTAATCCCTTCAGCTCCCCAAGACAATACTGTGTATTTCTCGCGTTGCTGAAGGCAACCGTTATTTTAGAAACGGCGCAAATTGCTGCGTGTTACTATGTTAACACGCCTGTGTGGACATGTACCTGCTTGTGCATTGTGCTCAGGCCCGGATGGCACTTGCATCTCATCAGGCCTGCATGGCTCTTCTGTTTCAGCAGCCTCACCAACTTTTTTTTGAACCAGTGCACAGCTAGTTTCCTGTGTTACTTAGAGACGGCGATCGTGTTTTTATGGGAAACTGGGTAGGCTTGCTAGCTTTGGAACCTACACGGACGAACCGCAATGCAATTTGCTTTCATCACATTCTTTCGTAGCAGAGCCTTCCAGACATGGGAGACACCCTTGACTCTAGTGAACAAAGGAATACGTCTCACGTTCGAAAAAATCCTTAAACGCTCAGCGAAGTAAATTTTTGGTACACTAAAAACGGTGTCCCCGTTCGCAGCATTGGCTACAGGCGCTAAAGACGTGCTAAAATCACTCATCCGTTGCCATACGTCGTCCCTGCACGTACAGCCTTTGTGGAAAAGCATTCACAATGAGCATATGAAAGGAACATTACGTTTGAAGTTGCACTTTTGCATGTGCGTGTGCACATTCTGGAAAGACAAACTGGGTTGCTTCCAGCAGCAAACAGGTACGCTTGACTCACGGGTCAACACTAGTTTCAGCATTAATGCTGAAGAGATGCCCTGATGTCATGCTTACAATTGCTTATGCTTAAAAATAGAGGTGTTCGCGGCAAACGGTGTGCCACTTGATAATTCCACAGAAGATCTCCCAGACCTGCCAAAAAGCACCATCAATCAGCAACACCTGAGCATTGTCAGCTCAGTTTATCGCTACCGAAGGACTAGACAGTTCATGAAAGGAAGTCCAATGATTCCATGAATACGATAGGGTTCACGTAACAAAATCAATCACCGCACACGTCCCCCTTAGGAAGCAGTCGAATCTCAACAGTCACCCAGTAGCACCCCGAAGCGCACCTCCTGCTCATGGACGGAGTAAAATGTGATGAAACCCTCTCCAGTATGTGGTAGTATGCGTCTAGTGAATTAACATTGTTCTAATCTTGCATCTATCACGGTTGTCCAAGAGCCGAATGTTGGAATCGTGTAATCGTCACAAGTAAAACTCCTGGGCAATGATTGCAATCATTATGGTACCTGTCAAGCCCTTGCAGCCGTATGCGCAAGCCTCACATCCTAATATAGCGGTAACGTCACGCATGAGTGTTCTCTAACGTTGGAACATCAAACCTACGATATAACTCTTTTGTGGCGACGCTGCTGCGGTTCCACGCTGATAATGCTTCTTTAATTGAATCGCAAGCCAACAGCAGCAACAAAAAAGTATTTAGGACAAATTTTTACAAATAGAGTTTACATACTCACGACAAATAGAGCCTTATTGACAACGACTCTAGACAGGTTGACATTTTCGCGATACCCTTATTTCCTCGTTGCAACCCCTTATCTGTATGGCAGTGGAAAGCATTTGTGTCAACTCAAAACTGGACACGTGGACATATTTCAAGTTATTTTATAGCACCAGGAGGTGCCTGTTACTAGAACGCTTTCGAGTCAAGAAAGCACAGGCTTTTCTGCTACAGCACCAAGGTGGCTTTATTCGCGCAGTTAGACGCTACCTTGAGTCTTTCTGGTTTTCGGAATGACTCATATATGTTGTCATGGTGCTGCAAGATTCCCTTCGGTTTGGTTTGCTCAATGCCAAATTGCCGCCGGGCTATTTGGGAAAAACAAAAGTCTGTATTAGCGTAAACTTTATTCCGTGCTCAGCAAGAAGGGGAGGAAAGGCTATTACCTAGCTAGAACGAAGGCATTTCTCTTCACAAACAAGTTGGCCAACTCCATTTAGTGTATCCCCTACCACAGAAACATCTTTTCCATATCAAGTGAGCTTTGTCAACGTTTGATTGATGTAATGGGGATAAATCATTTGTTGATTTCTTCCATGCCTGTCAAGGCCGCGACCCCATTATAAACTAGCACTTTGCTTTACGAAAGGTTTCCCTAAAGCCATACTTACTCAATCAAAATTTCTTGCCCCAGCTTCACAGCTTACAGACTGGTTTCTTTTACAGATGAAATGAGAATGTCTACTCTCCACGAGGGCCACTTTAAAAGTGCATAGGCCTATGCAATGTATGGGACTGTAATTGTTTTATTCTTGTGGCTTGCTTCTGCAGAATAAATTCTCTCATGAACAACAAGCAATTGGAATGTAGTACATTTGCTAGACCAGGAGAGGTACTTGCTATCTCTAGTACTACTTAAGAGCTACATTAACACTCGATCATCTATTGTCAGACGAACGGTCTGCACGAAGACAAAATGCATGAATTCTAAAGTTTCTAGTTTACAAAAAATGCGATGAACATTGCAATCACCAAACCTACAGGAGAAAATAAAGCACAAACCTCACAGCGTTTGACAACGTTTAACGCCTGCAGCAAAAGCCCCACAAAAAACGCATCTCCAGCTCTACCTTGAAAACGAAATGAACATAAAAACGTACGTTCTAAGGTTAAATGCCAAATTCTCCATTTCCTGGATCGCTGTTTGCCCACAGATGCTTTATAAAGTCGTGCACCGCTCGTGCAAATGCAGAATTCGGCATGTCGCTTTTACATGCCGAAAAAAAGAAGTTCCGATAGATGCGTGTACCAGTAACAAGTATGTGGTAGCTCATGCCGAAAAAGATAGATTATGTGAGCAAATATTGCAATCTGTCAAAAAGAGCCGTGGGTCAAAAATGCCAGTGCACACCAGTTAAACCTAAACGCCAATCGTTCAAAACACTGTCAAAGGGTTTTTATGGAGAAAGCCTACGAGCGCCTGCAGTAATTCGTGATTCATGTGGCTACTCGCAAGGCCTTTCGAAGAACACGGAATGTGATGAGGACACGCACAAACTGAACGTTCTCATGTTGCTCGTGAAATCCTGAATCGCCTCAGCGAAGCCGGAGGTGCAGTTTATAGTCTTACAACAGCAACTACATACAATTACGTGGAGCCACAAAAGCCTACAAAAGACCAAGACGGCCTACACAGAATATAACTGGCGAGTCTAGACGGCAATGCTCAGAAAGCAGTTTCACAACATGGCATGGCTGGCTTTTGTTATTTCTAACCGAACTATGTTGCAAATTATCAAATTCTTCAAGTGCAAAAAATAGGACTTGCTTTGTGTTCTCAACGAACACGTGATGTAAACCAAAACAACTAACCCAGAGACAACTTATCTAATAATTTTCCCGAGCTGGTCTTGAGCCGGCTATCTAATTTTCAAATTGAAACAATTTTTTGCCTATTATTGATTTTTAGTATTTTTCCTTTTTTCGTCTTGCATTTCGCAGGCCATTAATTGACAAAATGCTCTGCATCCAGCACTCAAAACCATTCAAAACCATGGCTAATCGTTCCGCACCGTATGGAGCCAGCAGCGACTACGTCGCCCGCTTCTGTCGACGTTCATCACACGCAGAATGCCACGGACCAATTAACAGAAACTTCACGACACGCACATTGAACATCGAATGAAAGCGATCTGCACCCACAACTAAACACGGATGCGCTCCAGTATTGCATGCAGCTCTGCCCATGCCATGCCCAATTCTTGTTTTCTATCGCATAAGCAACGCGAGAAAAATCGCATTTGCCACCCTCTTTACCAGCGGCAGCACGCGTACTTTCTGGAAAAAATTTGAAACGCCACGCTGCAAAAACTTAACACGACAGCTCCGCCATAAAACAAAGCTAATTTTGACTCACGAAAGCACGCCACTTTTATCGCTGAGTGGAAACGCCAAACAGCTTCTACGCCTGACCTCCGAGAGTCATACTGGCTGAAACAAAGAAACCGCATTCCGCATCCAGCATTATGAAGAAGATACAACAATACAACATCCAAACAGGTTTCAAAGTCTCCGCAAGCGCATGAGGAATCCCGTTTAAGACCTAGCCTCAGGGTGATCCTTTAAACTGGCTACCAACCGTAGAAATTGTGCCGAAAGAAGTATCTACAACGCACAAAATGCGATGCGGATAATTCGGCGAGGAACAGCGACCCAACGGCATACTGTCTGCTCAACACGCATGCCAGAGCACGAACCATATTGGTGCACGCTGTGTACTGGGCACCATCTACTTGAACTTCTCAGTCTGCATGAGCTTCGAACGTCCCACAGGGACATAGCTCCACGTGACACCAAACATGTGTGCAATACTTCGCGTGTTTTCGCTCGACTAAGCGCCAAAATAAAACACGTTCTCAGACTGGCATGACGCACAACTTCCAACTGCATCCCCTGCAATCAATCGAAGCCGAAAGCAGGGGCTATTTCTCCACACGAAGCAATAAGCCTTGGCTTCTGGACGCAAACTATCTGGCCATATGCACGCAATGCGCCACAGCTTCATCATCATACGCATGCTAAAAGCTTCGAAGCTGCACTTGAGCCACTGCACCAGCAGTGTCCTTGTCACACTAGGGTTTTCGGTGCTTGGCCCATCCAATAGCAGGGATGCGCAGAAAAACCACACGTAAGCGTATGTGTTAATTTTTTGCCGTCGGCAAGTCAGCAAAGGTCTTGGAGTCCATCTCCGTCATGTGTATGTACCTGTTGAACTTTCAAATACACGTTTGAAATCTGTCCACGCGGTACCTTGATGCAGCGACTGGTGCATGCGGCACAAGCACCAAGCTCATCTCAAGCAATGCATGCCAAGCCTTGCCCTTGTTTAACATCTAGAGCTGCCTCACTATCACCGCAAAGCATGCCTTGCCACCACTCCTCTCAAGCTTCCAGCATGTCAATCAATTCCGCGTCGACGTAAATGCACTCAACGTAGTCGCGCACTTATCCATACAGCGCCAATTTCTGGCGCACCGTTATCAAGTTTCATCGCTGCTCAGACCTTCATGTGCCTTGCGAGGCAACTCGCGGCCACCCTCCAACCAGTACTGTCCAATGCGTTTCCCTTTTGTCTCTTGTCAATATCCTGCAAGCCATGGTTCAAATGAGCTGGTGTTGTTCACAGAACGCTTTCGCTTCTTCCAGCCAAACGCGTAAACAGAAAAATAAACCCCTGCAAATGATCAGTATTCAGCATCTTGCAACAAGTGCAGCGCCTCTACTGTAGGAACACTTTATGTGATTTCAGATTCCAAACGCGGCGGCATGTCGATTACAAAAAGGCGTCCGACAATTCCCTGCATACACTCATTATGCCTGGGCCAATATGGAAGGGAAATCGCTTCAAAGCCACAGATTATCCGTTCGTCCTCGTTTGACCCGCAGAGTCTGCGTCGCCTTCTCCTGGTACCGTGAATCACACAGTGAATGTGACGGACTAACCAACAGAAACTTCACGATGAGCCCGCCGATCATCAAATAAGAGTTATAAGCAGATATAAACAGCGAAACGCCTGTAGAACCCTGCATTTCATGCAGCTCTGCCCATGCCATGCCCAATTCTTGTTTTCTATCGCATAAGCAACGCGAGAAAAATCGCATTTGCCACCCTCTTTACCAGCGGCAGCACGCGTACTTTCTGGAAAAAATTTGAAACGCCACGCTGCAAAAACTTAACACGACAGCTCCGCCATAAAACAAAGCTAATTTTGACTCACGAAAGCACGCCACTTTTATCGCTGAGTGGAAACGCCAAACAGAATCTACGCCTGACCTCCGAGAGTCATACTGGCTGAAACAAAGAAACCGCATTCCGCATCCAGCATTATGAAGGAGATACAACAATACAACATCCAAACAGGTTTCAAAGTCTCCGCAAGCGCATGAGGGATCCCGTTTAAGACCTAGCCTCAGGGTGATCCTTTGAACTGGCTACCAACCGTAGAAATTGTGCCGAAAGAAGTATCTACAACGCACAAAATGCGATGCGGATAATTCGGCGAGGAACAGCGACCCAACGGCATACTGTCTGCTCAACACGCATGCCAGAGCACGAACCATATTGGTGCACGCTGTGTACTGGGCACCATCTACTTGAACTTCTCAGTCTGCATGAGCTTCGAACGTCCCACAGGGACATAGCTCCACGTGACACCAAACATGTGTGCAATACTTCGCGTGTTTTCGCTCGACTAAGCGCCAAAATAAAACACGTTCTCAGACTGGCATGACGCACAACTTCCAACTGCATCCCCTGCAATCAATCGAAGCCGAAAGCAGGGGCTATTTCTCCACACGAAGCAATAAGCCTTGGCTTCTGGACGCAAACTATCTGGCCATATGCACGCAATGCGCCACAGCTTCATCATCATACGCATGCTAAAAGCTTCGAAGCTGCACTTGAGCCACTGCACCAGCAGTGTCCTTGTCACACTAGGGTTTTCGGTGCTTGGCCCATCCAATAGCAGGGATGCGCAGAAAAACCACACGTAAGCGTATGTGTTAATTTTTTGCCGTCGGCAAGTCAGCAAAGGTCTTGGAGTCCATCTCCGTCATGTGTATGTACCTGTTGAACTTTCAAATACACGTTTGAAATCTGTCCACGCGGTACCTTGATGCAGCGACTGGTGCATGCGGCACAAGCACCAAGCTCATCTCAAGCAATGCATGCCAAGCCTTGCCCTTGTTTAACATCTAGAGCTGCCTCACTATCACCGCAAAGCATGCCTTGCCACCACTCCTCTCAAGCTTCCAGCATGTCAATCAATTCCGCGTCGACGTAAATGCACTCAACGTAGTCGCGCACTTATCCATACAGCGCCAATTTCTGGCGCACCGTTATCAAGTTTCATCGCTGCTCAGACCTTCATGTGCCTTGCGAGGCAACTCGCGGCCACCCTCCAACCAGTACTGTCCAATGCGTTTCCCTTTTGTCTCTTGTCAATATCCTGCAAGCCATGGTTCAAATGAGCTGGTGTTGTTCACAGAACGCTTTCGCTTCTTCCAGCCAAACGCGTAAACAGAAAAATAAACCCCTGCAAATGATCAGTATTCAGCATCTTGCAACAAGTGCAGCGCCTCTACTGTAGGAACACTTTATGTGATTTCAGATTCCAAACGCGGCGGCATGTCGATTACAAAAAGGCGTCCGACAATTCCCTGCATACACTCATTATGCCTGGGCCAATATGGAAGGGAAATCGCTTCAAAGCCACAGATTATCCGTTCGTCCTCGTTTGACCCGCAGAGTCTGCGTCGCCTTCTCCTGGTACCGTGAATCACACAGTGAATGTGACGGACTAACCAACAGAAACTTCACGATGAGCCCGCCGATCATCAAATAAGAGTTATAAGCAGATATAAACAGCGAAACGCCTGTAGAACCCTGCATTTCATGCAGCTCTGCCCATGCCATGCCCAATTCTTGTTTTCTATCGCATAAGCAACGCGAGAAAAATCGCATTTGCCACCCTCTTTACCAGCGGCAGCACGCGTACTTTCTGGAAAAAATTTGAAACGCCACGCTGCAAAAACTTAACACGACAGCTCCGCCATAAAACAAAGCTAATTTTGACTCACGAAAGCACGCCACTTTTATCGCTGAGTGGAAACGCCAAACAGCTTCTACGCCTGACCTCCGAGAGTCATACTGGCTGAAACAAAGAAACCGCATTCCGCATCCAGCATTATGAAGGAGATACAACAATACAACATCCAAACAGGTTTCAAAGTCTCCGCAAGCGCATGAGGGATCCCGTTTAAGACCTAGCCTCAGGGTGATCCTTTGAACTGGCTACCAACCGTAGAAATTGTGCCGAAAGAAGTATCTACAACGCACAAAATGCGATGCGGATAATTCGGCGAGGAACAGCGACCCAACGGCATACTGTCTGCTCAACACGCATGCCAGAGCACGAACCATGTTGGTGCACGCTGTGTACTGGGCTCCATCTATTTGAACGTTTCAGCCTTGATGGGATTCCTACGCCACACACAGGAGTTGCCTCACGTGACACCAAACGTATATGCAACGTTTCATGTGTTATGTCTCGATAAGACCCCAAAATAAAACACGCCTTCAGAGCGGCATGACAAGCAGAGCAGTGTGCGCGAGGGATTGTCGGAAGTACATGTGTTCGAAGTTCCGTCGCGTTTCGTAATCAAAATCGTATAAAATAATTATAGACTGGACGCGCTGCATTTTGGGGAAGGTGCTGCATATTGATCACTTGATTGGATCTATTTTTTTGGTCACACGTTTAGCTGGAAGAAGCGAAAGCGTTGAGTCAAGAACATTATCTTATTTGATTCATAGACGCCCGCAAGCTCACCGCCTCCGTAAATATTGAAAAGCTGCACCGCGAAAAAGTAAGATGACAGCTTTACAAAGTACCAAAGCTAATTCCCCGTTGAAGGAAACACGCCATTCTTGTCGCTAGGTGGAAACGCTAAGCAGGTCCTACGACCGACTTCCGAGATACATACTGCCTGGAATAAAGAAGCCACATTCTACTCCTGGCTTCATGGAGAAACTACCACGACACAACACCGAAGCTGCTTTCAAAAACTTCACACAAGCTCGGAATGTCCCGTTCAGGACGTCGTCCCAGTGTGATCCTTCGAGCTGCTTATAAACCATAAAACCTGCCCTAAAACAAGCATGTGCAACGCGCAAATGCAATGCTAATACTTTTGCGTGCAGCGGCGTCCAGTGTCAAAAGCCCAGCTCGACACGCATGCCGGAGAACTGTGACATGTTGTTGCCCGCTATGCACTATGCTCCGTCCATCCGACCTCCTCAGTATGCACGGGAGTTCTGCGCCCCACACAGGAGTAGCCCCATGTGAGACTCAGCATGAAACTTTTCGCGCGTGGTAGACGCGCATCTTGACGCAACTAGCGGCTGTCAGCTTCCCATTACAAGCTTGTCTGTTCTTTGTTTCCGTGCGGCAAAGCGCTCATACACCGTGAGTGGAAAATTGTAATACTCTTGATATAACACCTCTACATTTTCCAGACAAACATCTGTCTTCGGAAATAAGCTTTAGCGCTTTCCTTGCATTGCATCCCCAGCACAAAATGCAAGGCGTCTTACGTGCTAGAAGCACCTTGTGCGATTTTGGAGGCATAACCGGAAGCCTTTTCGACGTGGAATGCCAAGCAAACAGTGCTTGAGTAGAGCATGCATCCTGCCAGCGCATGCGTGGACGTGCAGATGATTCTCGCAGAGGAATTGCGAACAGAAGCCCCAGATAAACACGCAACGTCACAAACCAACACAAAGCCGTACATGTAAATCAAAGACGAGAATCTACACGCAGCTCTATGGGAAAGCTAAGTAGCCCACACATCGAGTGTGAGCCACATCTGAAGCAAAAGTGCTGTATTCCGCATGTCCTGCGCTAAAGCTGATAAAATGACATATAGCTGAAAAACGCCTACGAAAATTATTCAGGACTATTTTGGAAAGCATAGTTCAAGGCGTTTTAAATCACAGCAATAATCATGAAACCAAAGGCTCGCTGTGGCATTCGCGAAGCCTCTCAAAGATACAAAAAACGTATCTCGTGTAGACGCTTGTGTCATAACATCTTCCTGGGAGAGACCTAAGCTGCTTCTATGTGCGCAGCAGGTGGTATATAATTGCATTTTCTTCTTGGTTTCTTCATCTAACTACTGTACAGAACCACA
Organism: Eimeria tenella; assembly: GCF_000499545.2. Classification (NCBI taxonomy): domain Eukaryota; phylum Apicomplexa; class Conoidasida; order Eucoccidiorida; family Eimeriidae; genus Eimeria; species Eimeria tenella. Next base: position 192,964 of record NW_013543432.1, read on the forward strand.
GAGCTTGTCCTTGGGCGGGAAAAAATTGTATTTTTAAGAGCTGCATGTATTAGCGAATCAGGTTTGTGGGAACAAAGCTTCGCACGTTTATAGAACGCGCACTAACAAAGCGCAGTAGTTAGCGAACAGATGTTGTCGGCTTTTACACTGCCATTCATTCCAAAGGCAACAGTTTCCTCCACACATTTCATATTCAAATATATTTTAAGGGACATTCTGAGCAGGGAGGAGAATGTTGCATCAGGTAGCTTTACCCGGACGCTATCCACCCTCTAGAAACTGGCTCTTCCACTTTCGTCTGCATCGAAAACGATGGGCCTGTCCACAGCCGCCTCATATTTTAGCTTAGCCGTTTAATTTATCAGTGTCGAGCATTTGTTGCAGGACGAAGCTCACACAAGCAGTTGCTTGAAGCTGTCAAAACACTGCGAACTTTCAAATTGCCATTTGATTTGCTGCAGATAAAATATATGGATATTTATGCGACCGAGGAGCCCATTGATGCGTGCTTTTGGAATTATTTCTGACTTTGGGAAGGCACGCAGACATTTCATGTGCTATCATGCGCACATTCACTGCGACGCCTCTGTATTCGAAAACTCGCCACCTGCTCCTGTGACGGCACTTCCACGAAACAATAACCAGGCAGTACGAGGTCGTCAGAATAGTGTTCCGAACCGACGAGAGCATCTGATATTTGACACCGACGTGCTATACGCGACTCCTGGCCTTCGCCAGGTCAGTAAGAGGCACGGTATCAACAGATCTCGCAGTAAATTACAGTCGCTATTTTGATCTCATAAGTAGGCGTCGAATAGGTCATTATTATAGTTGTCATTATAGTGCCTTCGCTTTTACGTTGCCTCCATACCAGACCTGGCGTCTACAAAACTGTCATTCAGCCCAATAACAGAACAGCGTACAGCCTTTCATGCGAATGCAAACTCCATGGTCGTCAGAACGTCAGAATGATTCGCAGGAACTTCATGCAAACCGTTATGACACAAACCGTTATGACAGAACACGTGAGCAAAGTTAGCCTTTCGGAAGATTTTAGCACCTTAGGGAACTTGCAGAAGCACCCAGCCAAAACATGCAAAAACGCCCTGCACTTTGCTCTGCAAGCCGCCGATTACACTTGTTCTGCTTGTTTTCCAGGAACGCAGACCTGCTAAAACATACGCTGATCAGCTGCCTCTGCACAGACGTTGCAGCCACTGATCTTCGCATTCGCATCCTTTGAAGGTACACTTGCGTCCAGTGCTCCACGGGCTCTGATGTTGCTTTTCCCACGTTGAGATCAACTCCAAGTCTTCTAGATAAATAAATGCAACTTTGCAGCATTTCAATCGCAAACGCTACTGTCAAACTTCGTCCCGCATCACGAAATTGTTTTCACTCTAAAATGAAAGCCAATAAAACTGTTTCCAGAACTGCATAAGTAGCAAATCATCGTGACCTAATAAACATATGGTGAATCTACCTGATTAACAATATGCGCCAGCGCACATCATCTAGCAGCTACACAAAACTGAGGCTTGCAACAATTGTTGTGAAAAAATATATTTCTGCTAGTTGCAAAAGTACACGCATGAAACAAGGCGTTGCACGGGAGATATGAAATCTGCAAGCACGCACCACCTGAGCCGTGCACATCTCTTGGAAGCATCAAAGTCGAAATATTAATTTTCAATTCGCGCCCAGCACTTTTTTGCATATTATCTGAGGAGATCGCACTTCGGATGCTCGCAGGCTGTAACGGGGTACCGGCGTTTCAAGCAAAATAAAAGTTTCGCTTCGTTGTTAACCCAGGCGCTTGCAGTGATACAGGAGACGAAACGGTTTGTGGGCATTATGGCGATTCTTCAACCCTTATCAGTGAAGCTTCTTACATTCACTTGTTTCGATCCTAAAATGAGTTATCGCTTGGCATTTTTAAAGCACTATTTTGCTTGACATGTGAGCAGGGAGCTTCTGGTAAATTAAAAGCATGAACATTAATGCAGCACGAATCGAGGAAACCAGACAATGCTCAAGATGCTAACGCGCGGCGACCGATCACACAATGCGTATATCTCTTTGGAGGAAATAATTTGTCTGGAAGCGGCATACAAGGACAAAAACAGAAGCCTGAGCCACACTGATTTTAGTAATCTGCGAAACAACATACAACGGATTGCACCATGAAAACCCTGTGCGCACTGCGCGCAGCATACTCCCTTTCAAATGGTTGAATTAATGTACTCACTGTACAGCTTACTGAATTGCTAGACCGTGCTGACTCTGTTCGAACGTATAGAGAAAAACAATGCAAGAGGACAGATGATGCAGACACAGAACTTCAAGATGAGTGAAATCGTTGATGCCGTAGGCCTAATTTGAAGCACCAGAAGAGATGCATTCAGCTGCGCACAGCCTGTGTTCAGCAGGCATAAACCTGAAGTGGCACCGCGCTGGTGCAAGGATTGATTATATGTGTGCTTGTAATTGTCTGCAAACGTCATGTGCACTATGTTCATCAATCTAGTTTGTGGATAGTTGATTGAAAGTGTGACCAAGCATCGCCAATTCACATATATTGTGGAATGCTTTTCTGTTTTCGCGAGAAAGCAATAGTCGAAAGTTTTCCCGAGAAGAGCCTACAATCTGGGTAGCATCAAAAAAGCTGATACAATACAATTCATGTCGGGTCAGCAACATGCAGTGTGGTCATTCTGGTAGATTGGCGAGTGCATGCAAGATACATTTTGTTATTCTAACGTTTGCTTGCTCACGAGCATAGTAGCAATTTTTGCTTTATTAACAGGTCTGCTCTATCTGCATTGCATTGATATATCATTCTGTAGCCGACAGTTGCCTTTGCAGCTTGAAAAGCGTGATTCAGAATTTGTCCTGTCATCTATGCACCCTTGGTCCTAAAGTTCAGGCTTTTTGAGTGCTTGTGCAATTCGCACATAGGTTTGGGTAGCTCTACTTTCACAGGCCTTCTTCTGCTATTGAGCGCACCACCTAACCAATATCATCAGGCCGCTAAAATAAAACTGTTTGTTAGCGCGCAAGCAGACGCTTTCATGTCTTTTAATTACAAATAGACGAAAAGTATTTGGTCAATGTGGTGTTTGTCATCTGCACACCCAGACGATTCTTGAAGGCGATACGTACATTAAAGCACTAATTTGGTGCAGAGCCTAGCGGCCTATCGACGTGTGACTCCATATTCAACAAGAATAAGAGTGTTCTGGACAAATGGATCAGAAGCTCATTAGCGAATGTGAATTCCATGCGTTTACTTAAGAACAGCTAGCCACCTGCCATATCTGTCAAATCGCTTGGCATGTCCATAAAGCTTTTGCACTTGCAGGGTGCACTCGGTTACTTCTTCTCCCTGGTATGTACCGTCTCAGTCTCAACAGGAGTATATTTTCGTAGTATAACGCGAAGAACACGTGGCCTAAGTATTCGTTGAACGTGGTGTTGTTGGACCATATTTTACACCCAAGTTAAGCGGCTATATTTTGCAGAAATATGTATATAGCCAGTTGATAACGTGCAATCTCAAGAACACCTAATCCACAAAAATTGATAAGTGTGATGTTCACTTGAGTCCACGAGTATACGCCATGAAGCGCACTATCTTGGATGGGGAAAAAGTAGTGCGGTTTTCTTGACATTTAGGTCGAGTTACTGCTGGTTCAGCCAAAAAGCCAAAGCATTACGAATTGTGCCTTCATGAGCACGATTACAATCGCAGCACAATCTTGCTATCCCACAATGCTTGAATTGCAGCGTTTTTTGTCAATGTATCAAATTAGGCAGCTTCAATACATTCCCCGAAATAAGAGATAGTCGCCAAAAAGTTCGCGCTTCAAGCAGATGGTATGCTTGTGGCTAACAATTGAGCAGCGTTTCGCCTACAGACTGGGTTACCGCATACCAAGTACAGCTACGTCGCTCTAGAGCATAGAAGATTCCTGCTGCGTATTGACGTTTGAGTGGTTCTGTAGTCGTGTCCCTTCGACCTGCTTCACAGACACTGTGACTGTTTGCTGTAAAATGTAAAGCAGCAGCATCTTTCCGCATTCCTATGCATGTTTGAGTATCCTGAAAAGCGTTTGCCGATGTGCAAGTATTCCGCATCACGTGAATGAACGGTAGCTGTGTATTTGTTTCACCTATATGCTTTTAATTGCAAGGCTTGCTGTTGAATGAACACCGGCCAGCTGCAGCACCTTTGCAAACCCCTTTCAGTCCAGTTGTCGATGCTAAGACATTGTCACAGTGTAAAACCTTGCGCCGATTCACTAAAATTTTTTACAGACTTTTTCAATTGGCTAAGAGAAAAATGCAAGCATTCCTTATACATGTGGACGTGCTTACATATAGCTGGCAGAGCTGGTGTCAGGTGCGATTGACGAGAATGCCGAAGGCTGGAAACTTGTGGAGCTTTTTCTCTTTCTCTCCAAATCCTTGCCGCTCCAGGAATCTTTTTTGCGCCCTATTTGGCATCACATGTCCTAATAAGAAGCCTTTATCTCCTCATTCTTGATTTCGAGATTAAGGTATCCCCTGTTCTTCAGTATGAACGGTCCATCAATCGCCGAATCACGCACAATCTAGAATGTCACACAACGTATACAATTTAAAATCTCACCTGAATTTTAGGGTAGTAGAACTGTAACACCTGAGCTTTAGCCTAGGGTCTACTCTATTTCACGGATCGTCCCTGCTAGAAAGAAGCCGCGGTTTTTTGATTATGCCTGTGCATCTTTTACTCCTGTTGCCAAGACTCTATACTACGAATACAGCTTAAAGCCATTGCGCAGTCGCAGAATTAAGGGGTAAAACGACGCTATAGGAGACGTTCGGCATCAGATTAAAATGTGGTGTACCTAAACTCAAGTAAAGCCTCTTGCTTTCAAGGAAACCATCCAGCACACCACAACGCACGCATACTGCATACAGCCCCCTTGAAATTTTGAAGCACTTTTTTCTTGCAAATCGGGTGCTAGTTTTGGAAAGCACGAAAGGCAAACTTCGATACAGGCTCTGCAAGCATTTCCCCGGAAATAACATAGAATTGCACCGTCATTATCAACATTGACTAAACTGCACGTTTTTCGCTAATGTGCAATGTAAAAGATGTCCTAGTTTCGCGCTTAATTCTTCTCTTGACGGCAGCAGCCAACAGTCAACCCACTTTTTTGCTGCATGCATATCGTGCTGCTCGGTGTGCCAATCACTTGAAAAAGAACTATTGAGTGATACACAACTAATCCTGCACGGTGCACTCATGATCTGTTGTTGCCTTCCGGCCCTGCGAAATGTCTTTGAACGCTCGATATCAATATTGAAGACGTACCAAGGCATGCTGCATTTGACGCAGTGACCCTACATGCCGGAAAAGCGTTCAAATCAACTGTACCACCTATCTGGCTTCAAAGCGCACTTACTCATGGCCAAGCTAGATGCAATCACGTCCACTTATTTGTGTTTACAAAATTTGCATGCGTTATTGAGTTAATGGGTTTTGCATATTGTACTATTCTAATATACATGCAAGTTCGGAACCACAGTCAGTCAATAATTTACCCAGTAAAAGCCTGATTGCATCAGCAACCACATATGCACCTGGTTCGCTAGCCTGTGGGCAAAAGCGATGAAGGAACGTGCGTCAAATTCATTAAAGAATGGAGTCTCCCATGTTGGCTTTTGCCTATTAAAAAACTTGATGCTTTAGTGTCACATTTTTGCGTGGCTCTAAGCTGCCCCTGAAACGCAGATTTGCAGGGCCACGTAAACAATCCAATCCAGGATGATTAAATGTAGACGTTGTGGGGACTACGCTGTTGTTTTGGACTTGCACCTCGAAAGGCAAATTTTCTAATGTTGTTACATTATTAATCAACCGCCTTTTTCGCTTTGTGTGCGTCAGTTCATTACATAGAATGATTCTTGCCTTCAACTTGGTAACTAAAATGCAAAAACCTTATGAAAAAGCAAGTTGAATTACAGACCGCATATCTGGAAACTCGCTTATTCTTGTAAATTGTCCGGAAACTGTGGCACTCTGTATCAGTGGTTGAAGAGACGGCGAAATGTCTCCAACTCTGGGTATGAGCAGCACTCCAATGCTGCGTGGAAAAGTTTGTGAGAGCCTCCAACCAGTTGCATGACATTTGCTAAACTTTCTAAACACTTCCTTAAGCCATATGCAGCACTATTGCATTGTTTCTAGCTTTCCAGATTGCAGATGCTAAGGCGAAAAAGGGAACGCACTAGCTGAAACGATTTATGAGCAACAAGCCTTTCTAGCGTAGTTTGAAAAAAAAAGTCACAAGCAATGAAAATATTTAATGGCACTTGAAAACGTAAATAAACTCAGTCTGCAACGCGACCGCTTATCATGTCAAAACATCGAACTAATCCAGCATCCTTCAAAGTGTGCAGTGCTAAAGCATTCGGGAAAAGTGGATACGCGGAACGTCGCTCAACTATCGTGCAGAGCGGCTTAAGGCGCAAATACATCCTGTAACAAAAGGCGCCTTGTCTATTCGCTAGCAGAGAACCACTAAGAAGAACAAAACAGATGAACACGAGGGAGCTTTTCGATATTTAATGCGGCAAAAGTCCGGAGACATTTGAAGCCTCTAGTCTTACTAAAGATTGTAGTTGCTGTATCTGAAAAGCAGCAAAGAACGTAGAAGCATATGCATTTATTTCTCCAAGCGAGCTGCAATTTGCTTAGACACTATTGCTACAACCCAGCTTACCAGTTTATCACAAAATCACCAGCATTGAACGCTGTTGGCAAGAACCTAGACAATGCGGCATTTTCATTCTCAGGGAGAAGTTTCTATCATAGAGTGCCAGTCAAGCTCTTATGATCCCAGGATGAGAGGCTGGAACGGTTTCCAAACAGTTGCTGTTCACCGCACCCTGGAATCGCTATATTTGAGTATCGATATGGTATGATATCTTTGCAGTTCTTCAGATAGTTATCAGGCGGAATACAAGGAATCATATTTCGGGAGATGGACGATCCTAGTCATGTAGTTATACTGAAATACATGATAGCTTACGCAAAGAAGGCTTTGATCTTCTGCGATGCGAAGAACGAAATGTGTACCGTGAGGGTCTAGAAAATAACGCAAATCATTAGGCGGCGAGCAATCGCAGGATCTGTCCATTCATGAGCTCGGAAAAGAAACATAAAAGATTTAACCCAACTCAGGCAGTTGCATGCGATTTTGTATACCAGATAGCATCATCACACATTATAAAAGTAATTGTGAGGTGGAAGTTAGCTTCAAATCGCCCTACGTTGAATCGTTCGTGCAGAGAGTCTGCTACTTTTATCCTTTTCTGTAGCTTCTTCGCCCACACTCAAGGTGGGGGAAAATGTTCCCTGCATGTTTGGCACTTTCTGAAATGCATAGGCACCTAGGATTCGTCTACCGGGACAATAGAGCAGTAAAGAAGATCCCCGCCCTGACTTCTGAATATTTGTAAAGTACAATATCCACCAAGCTCATGTTGTTGTCCGTCTGCAGAACATGAAATAAAGTTTAATCCGAAAGAAATCTTTTAAGAATGTCCTAGATAGAAACCTACCGACGACTGCTCTGTCAATACTACTTTTGGGGACGAAATGGCACAACGTTCATGTACCTTCCCAATAATTCACGGTTGAATCATAAAAAGCACGTGTAGCGTTAAAAGCACCCACTACGGATACTAGCCATCTAATTCATTTCGAATAACGCTTTGATGCCGTGATGCTGTTATACATTGTCTTCGCTTGTCACATTTGAACAAGCAGTTTTCACGTAAGCATGTCTCGCCATGCAAATATATTCGGACACTGAAGTGCCTCCCTGTCTTACGATTTAGTTCTTTCAAGAAAGAAAACCAACGCCCAGAGACGACAGCGAACAAATCTAGCACGTACAGTTTTTTCGATAAAAAGCTGTCTATCTACTACTGTTAGTGTGAAGCCTTTCTGACTCCAGCGGAATACGAAGATCTCTTTTGCTGCCGCTGAGAACATAACAAATTCTATTATCAACTGAAAGATATGAACTACAAGCTTTGCGAACTGTGTGCTAGCAAAATGCTTGAGAGCGTTCAATGCGTAGCGCACAATCTGAACACGTAACCAGGAACGGCTTCGCCCTGCACTCGTCATGAAATTGAACACACAGTTGTGCGAAAGGGCAAACTATGCTGTGACGATGTCAAGCAGAAACAGTCCCAGAAAATGTGCTCGCACGTTTCCTTCCTGAAATAACATAAGTAGCCGGTGGCGTTGTAACAATCACTGTTACTACTCACGGGGTTTACACGCATGCATTGCAACTTTGTGCAAACACTGCTGAGAGAATAGAATATCTGGATATCTTGTAAAACACTTGCAGAGTACTGCTTGGTCTCAATGTAGGTCCAGCTTTAAGCCTGCAACTCTATTCAGGTCATTAGGACAGCACCAAAACTACGCCCGATGTCACTCCACATTGATTTCCTCTCAAACGTGCAGCATGCCCTTTGAAAATAAGACGCTGTCTTGCCCTGTTGATTCTACCCAAATTGTTTTCCAACAGCAGTCACAGAGTGCATGGCCTCACTGCACCCTGCTACCTCGGTGCTCACATTGGCGCAACAAGTGTGCAAGAAGAGTGTACAATAGTTCACAATTAGACGCTCAAGCACAAGTAAGGACATATTATCATTTGATGTGCCAGTGAAATAGGCGAGCTCTTCTTGGTTCCATGCTGCTAAACACTTGCTTGGCAATGTCCTTCTTTTCGCACACAGACCACGACCTTTCTCTCACCTTCAAACGTTCTCCACAAAATGCTTCACTAGGGTCACACAAAAGGTGGACACAGTAAGACGGGCAACAGCATTTCTTGCAAAACGTCCTTTTCGTTGCCACACGTTCCGACTATTACCTCAAAAGCAAAATGTCGTACTGCGTATGGTCGCTGGCAATAGCTTCACACGAACGCGCTTCTGCAGTTCTACAAGAGCAAACACCACTATGAACAGATCTGCTGCTAGCTAGTCCCTGACAGCTGTTAAGTGGCAATTGCTTGTTGCTGCTGAGCGTCAGTACATAAGTTCAGGGTTCTCGCAGAAGTTGTGATACAGGTTTGGCGAGCTCTCTTTTAGCGTTTTTCATGATCATTTAAAGCAGAGCTGTGAAGAATACCATAAGGCGAAAATGAAGGAAACAACTACTGGGCAAGCAGAAGAACCTTGCTTCAGCCAGCGTTCGGAGCAGAAATCAGGAATGAACGTATACTAGAAATTGCTATTTCCATGATCTGTATGTACCACTGATGTGCGCAGAAGTGAATGGAGTTAAATGTCGAAGCTTCAGTTCGGCGCCGTCGTGCGCACGCGAAGACGAAAATTTTGGGGCAGCAGCCACCTTCGAGTTTCATCAGCTTGAGTTAAAATCGTTTTGCAGCGTCATAACTTCACGTTTCAGGTCCCAGCAAAGCTAAGTGTGTGGCGCAAAGAGCTAGCGAAACAAACGTGAGGCGCAGTCCCCGTCCTAGAAATACCTAACCATTATCTTGGATCCGAACCATGCAGAAGAAACAATCTCCGACAATTAATCACACGAACGGCGTGTGAGCTTCTGCGTACGCCCTTTACATTTTAAAAGCTCCTCCGTGAATTGTAAGCTGCGCAACACTGTTCAGTGCATTGATGTGTGCTCCAAGCGCGACTATTCTTGTCTTCACGCGAAGAATGCTTTGCTGAGCTGATTTTGATTCACACAGCACAGGCAGCAAGCGTTACATGAATGTTGCAAACAATGCCAAGGCGCTGCCGCATACCCTTCGTGTGCGCTCCTAGCAGCTAACATCATCTCGCACTCGCCCAGACAAAGCCGACCCCTCCCATTCAATTCATCCAGGATCTCGCCGGAGAACAGCAGACCCTTCTGCGTCCCTCTTGCTAAAAAATCTGACCTAATCTCATATTCACCTCAACTCCAAACACACAAGAACACTTGCGTCTGCTGACCCGGTGCATATTCTTCTATTGCAAAGCGCCGTCGAGACAGAAGGCGCACTGCGCGTGCAGCGCTTTGCATTCTCCACAATGTCTAGTCTGTCTTGCATAAGACATCGCCTGAGAAACACGTTGGAGACAGCACACAATCTCAGCAGTTTCGTGTGAAGATTCAAGTGAACTTCCAGCACCACAAGGATGCAGCCAAAATACCGAATCCTCCACGTCACGCTTGCCTACACAGCTCAGCAGCATTGAGATGTCCCAGTCGACGCGTCGTTGAACGTTGTTAGCAGGCTGCCTACACGCACGCATTGCAGGTTACACGATGAGGTGAATGTGAACGCTTCAGCTCGGCGCCTTCGTGCGCCTGCGAAGATGATCATTATTAGGTAGCGGCCAATGTAGTGTTGCACATAATTTCACGGCTCGGCCCTTCGTAGAGCTTACTGGGTGGAGCAATGAGCTAGGGAAGCGAACGTGATGCGCAGTCTACGTTCTGTTCACATCGAAAAAATGCACGAACATCGTTTTGGACCACATGCGTGTAGAAGAGCAATCTCAAGCAGTGAAAAGCATGAGCGCTGTGAGCGTTTTCTCACAATCTTTACATTTATAAAGCTCGTCCATTGATTGAAAGTTGGCCGACTCAGTTTACGGTCCCCACGTGTGCCGCAACCGCGACTATTCTTGTCTTCACGCCAATGCTTTACGGAGCTGATTTTGATTCACACAGCACAGGCAGCAAGCGTTGCACGAATGTCCCAAGCGTGACAAGGCGCTGCCGCATACCCTTCGTGTGCGCTCCTGGCAACTAACAGCACCCCACATTCGCCCAAACAAAGCCATCGACTCGCATCCCATTTGTACGCGTTCTCGCGCAATCCCTCGTGCCCACCTCTAGCTAATACCGCTGACACAATGTGATATTCATTTCGACCCAAAACACGCAAGAACACTTGCGTTTGTTGACCCGGTGCATATTCTTCTATTGCAAAGCGCCGTCGAGACTGAAGGCGCACTGCGCGTGCAGCGCTTTGCATTCTCCACAATGTCTAGTCTGTCTCGCATAAGACATCGCCTGAGAAACACGTTGGAGACAGCACACAATCTCAGCAGTTTCGTGTGAAGATTCAAGTGAACTTCCAGCACCACAAGGATGCAACCAGAATGTCGAATCCTCCACCCCACGCTTGTCTCCACACCTCAGACGCAACGCAGTATCCTATTAGATGCCTTATTCAAAGTTGTTAGGCACGTTACTTGTGCTCGTGGATTGGAGAGTCGCACCAATCTTCGGAAGGTCTACAATCTTCGAAGAACCCGTAGAATGTGCCACGTGCAAGACAGCCTGTTTTGCATCACTGCTGCAGCAAAATTAAGCTCGAGGTCATTTGTCATTTGAGCGCCACATTTGATTTCTTCTAACGCGTTGAAGATGCATTTCGAAGTAATATGCGATCTTGCCGTGCTGGCTCCACGAATACTGTTTGGTGACGCCAGTGGCCAGTGTGCATCTCATCTGGTCCAGCGACCTCAACCAGATAAGATGCACACTGGCCACTGGCGTGACACACAATTTATTTGTATCACGCTGCTGTCTTCGGTCGCCCTATTTTCTGTTTGCGGAGGTTTTGTTGCCTCTCGCACAGCTTTGTGTAATCTGAAGCACAGACAATGCTCTCAAGGTATTTGTTTGACGGGTTCGCGCTACTAGAAGAGCTACCGACTTTCGCTGAAACGTTCATGAGTGCTCACCCTGGTTGTGTCATTTTGCGTGCGTGCATAATTGCACCGAAACGCGTTTGTGAAGCGAGAAACATGTTCATACGGAGTGCTAGGTGCAGAACTAGATTGCAAGGAAAAGTCCTTTTGAAAGAAAAATTGTGGCTTGACCGACGGTCATTAGCGCGCGTGCACAGAATATGCACCTAACTTTAGTTCAGAGATGCTGTTCAACTTCAGGAAATGCAGAGGCAAATAGGGAATACGCACATTCACTTTGCAAACATAGCCGGAGCTTCCAGACAACAAGAATGAAGCGAAATAATGGACGATAAGCCACTGAGCCATTACGCATATTACGCTACAGCTGAGCGCACTTTCTTTAAAGGACTGCCAGCGCAAAAGAAATTCACATCGTTGAGCAGCTAATTACACGAATGAACGGTAGCCACTCATAGAAATGTGCATTCATTACACAAAGATGTGCTTTTGGGAAAATATGTGAGTTCCCACCCGTTACTCTTGCGCACGCAATATCTGCCGTAAACTCGGGATATTACTTCAAACGAAACAGACTTCAATGATTGCTACTGGATTGCATGTCATTCCATAGGCAATCTATTGCGTTATCTTTATTTGCTTAACATGGAGGTTGTTTCTTCTGTCGGCAAGATCCTTAGGCCTCCCCGATGTTTCCAGGGAAAATATGTTCCTTAGAACAAGGCCAACTTCTTTTTATGATTGTTCTTGCTTGCGAAATGCCAACGACTGTTGAGAACGAATATATGTGGTAAAACACCAAAAACCTGTTCTGCTAGCAGCACATACGATAGTTTGACGCACTTTCTGGGAAGAAAAGAACAAGAAATAAAGCCGTGAGACTTCCCAACGGCAGTGATTCTAGGACTGCATTCCGCAAACATCTGCAACTAGAGTAGAGGGCCAGCTGCCATAACAGATACGGACACAAATCAGACTAGGAGAGTGTTTTGAGTTGAGCTTGAAGTGAGACGACCTCACCATACCTTAGTTGAACGAGTTAAACACAAGCTATGACTCCAAAGTTACGTCTTTTTGCACGACGAGCGCCACTGTTCCTTTTTGGAACAAAAAACGCGTTCTCAACTAGCACGTGTCAGTTCATCTGCTTGATCTAATCGCTGCTCTACTCGCCACAGTGCTACATTGAAACGGTGAGCACGCCACCAAACTTATTAGAACCGGCCTCTATGATGCTCATGCGCACGGCAAGCTCTCAGATACCGCAAAATGCGAAGGTACAAAATTATGGTTAAAGCGCAGCCTATAACGCAGTTCGAACCGTCTAGGCGTTAGGTCTCACGGTCCAGCGTTTAGGATTTTAGTGCTTAAGGTTTTTCAGGGTTTAGGGTTCAGCGTTTAGCGTTCAGGGTTTACGGTTCAAGAATTAGGGCTTAGGGTTTAGGGCGTAGGGCTTAGGGTTTAGGGCTTGATATTTAGGGCCTAGGGCTTATGACTTAGCGTTTAGGGTTTAGGGTTTAGTGTTAGCTCTAGGGTTTCAGAATTTAGGACGTAGGGTTTAGGGTTTAGGGTTTACGGTTTTAGGGTTTAGGGGTTTAGGGTTTAGGGTTTAGGGTT
>NW_013543433.1:0-2921 GCF_000499545.2 Eimeria tenella
GGTTTAGGGTTTAGGGTTTAGGGTTTGCGTTCAGATAACGGAAATATGCAGTCGAAACCCTCAGTGCATGACGCAGGAGCTGCTGGGGGACTTGCTGCTGTTCACGAAGCACAAGAGCAGCAAAAGTGTCTCTGCTGCAGCAAGGGGACTTTTGAATCTCTTTAGGGAGACAGCCCCGCAGCTGCTGCCGCGGGCCTTTCTGGGCAAAGAGGCAGCGCTGCAGCTGCAGCGCGGCCACGTCCGTCGTCTCCTGCTGCTCCTGCTGCTGCTGCTGCTGCTGCTGCTGGTTCTTTGTACTGGAGATAAAGGAGACAAAAAGAAATTCTCGCCGGGGCCCACACTTTCTTTTTTTCTTCTCTCTTTTGCCTCCTTTTTGTCCCCACTGCCAGTTGCTTCAGTTTCTTATTAGCTGCTGCTGCTGCTGCTGCTGTGCCTTCTGTTATAGTGCGATATTTCATACTATATTTTATCTGTTTCATTTTCTTTCTTGTTTTTGTTTTTCATGTTTATAACTTTATTTATACTTTTTGCTGCTGGGCCCTTGCAGAAGTGTCTCCTTTTTCTCCTTTTTATTTCTGTCTCTTCTCCCTGATTGCCTCCCCTTGTCTGCTCTCTTTGGAGTTCTCTAGGGTTTAGGGTTTAGGGTTTAGGGTTTAGGGTTTAGGGTTTCCTTAGCTGCTTTGGCTGGCGACTCGCCCGCGTGTTTCATCTAAAGTGCTGCAATTTATGTTTATATTTATATTTATATTTATATTTATACTTATATTTGTATTTATATATATTTATATTTATATTTACATTTATATTTGTATTTCATATTTATATTTGTGTTTTTATTTTCGTTTATTTTATATGTCTAATTTAAGAGACAAAAGGAGACAAAAAGAAGCAAAAGAGTTAAAAAAGGAAAATGGAAAAAGACAAAAAGAAAGAAAGAGACAAAAATAAAAGGAAACAAAAGTGTGGGGTTTGGCTGCATGCATTCAGGTGTCTCTTCCTGTCTTTGGGGCTTTGAGTCATTCCACAACTTTGGATTTGCTGCCGCAGTTGGAGGCCCTGAAGAAGCAGTCGAAGCAGCAGCTGCAGCAGCTGCTGCTGCAGCAGCAGCAGCAGCAGCAGGGCGAGGAGACAGACGGGGGAGACAGCGACACGGAGGAGACAGACGGAGACAGCGAAGCAGATTCCGACTCGGAAGCAGCAGCAGACTCCGAGACAGAAGCAGCAACAGACACGGAGGCAGACGCAGCAGCAGCAGCAGACGCAGAAGCAGCAGCAGCAGCAGCAGACACAGAAGCAGAGACAGACTCTGAAAAAGGAGACACGGAGGACGGAGGCACTTCGACAGACGAGGAGACAGAACACGAGCCCGACCCACAGCAGCAACAGCAGCAGCAGCAGCAGCAGGAAGACCCAGCAGAGGCCTTAGACACAGCAGCAGCAGCAGCAGCAGCAGCAGCAGCGCCGATGGGGGGAGAAAGGCTGCTGTCTGATGCCGATTTTGCTGCTCTCAAGCTGCTGCGGGCGAAGCAACTTGCGCAGCAAATAAGGGGGGGCCCCCGGAGGGGTGGGGGCCCCCAGGTGGACTTGGAAAGAGACCAGAAGCTGCTGAAGCTGCTGGGGGCAGGCAGCAGCAGCAGCAGCAGCAGCAGCAGCAGCGAGGACGGAGACAGCGAGGAGGAGACAGAAGGGACGGGGGTGCGCGCTGCTGCTTCGAGCTAAGAAATAAACAAGTTAGAAATTAAAAGAATTAAAATCAAAAGGAAATAAATAAAAAATGAAAATAAATAAATTTAAAATTAAAAATAAATGAAATTTATCCAAGAGACACAAAAGGCAACGTTCGCAGCGGCAGGCCTCAGCAGCAAAACGGGCCTTGGGTTTTTTTTTCGATTTTTCGCCAATTAAGAACACTTCAATGCGCTCCTGCTGCTGCTGCTGCTGCTGCTGCCGCTGCTGCTGCTGCTGCTGCTGAGGACCAGGAGGGCTTCGTGTCGGAGAGGGACTTGGAGGGCCTGGCGGGGCGGAAGCGGCGGCGGGCGCGGGAAAGGGAAAGAGACAGAGAAGAAAAACTTTTAAAAAAGAGACACTTGGGAAATAAAAAAGTGTCTCCAAAAGAGACAGACACCTCGCGGGCCTCCAAGCCCCAGCGCGTGAAAAACAGAAGCAAACCCCTCCTCATGGTTCAGCAGGTTCGCCAAGTTCGGGGTTTAGCGTTTAGGGTTTAGGGTTTAGGGTTTGGGGCTTGGGGTTTAGGTCTCTTTTTGTCTCTCCTAGATGGAACATTTTCTCTCTTTTTGTCTCCTTCCACTTTAAACATTTTAATCTCTTTTGTCTCCTTAAAATAGAACATTGTGTGTCCTTTGTCTCTTCAAAAATAAAAGGTTCTGTCCCTCTTTGTCTCTTATAATTAAAACCGTTTTGTCTCTTCCTGTCGCCTTTAAAAAAGAACACTTCTCTCTCTTTTCGTCTCTTTTTGTCTCCTTTAAAATAAGACTTTTGTCTCTTTTTGTTTCTTTTAAAGTAAAACATAAAACCCTTTTGTCTCTTATAAAACTAAGAACACTTAGTCTCTTTTGTCTCTTTTAAATCCAAAAAAAAAACTTTTTTGTTTTTTTTCAGAGTCGGCGTTTGCGGGAAAAGAAACAGTTGAGTGTACAGGAGAAAGCAGCAAATTTGAAACGCAAAATCAAAAACCTAAAAAAGAGCCAAGTCGGAAAACCCAGGAGACGCAAGAGGTAATCCTCGCAGCTAGCTAGCTAGCTAGCTAGCTAGCTAGCCAGCCACCTGGGTAGCTAGCTGGGTAGCTCGCTAGCTAGCTGGGTTGCTCGCTAGGTGGCCAACTGGCTAGCTAGCTAGCTAGCAGGCTGGCGCGCAGCTTGCCAGAACGTGCGTGCTGGCTAGCTAGCTAGCTAGCTCTCAAG
>NW_013543433.1:3021-5759 GCF_000499545.2 Eimeria tenella
CTAGCTAGCTAGCTAGCTAGCTAGCTCCCTCGCCCTGTCCCCCGAGCCCTCTAGACTCAAGGCAGTGAACAAAACCCTAAACCCTAAGACCCTAAACCCTAGCCCTTTCTTCGGAAACCCCTAAAGACCCTTCAGGGTCCAAACTGGGGGGTCTTGGGGCTCCCTTCCACTTCTGGGGGCCCCCCAAGCCGTAGGGGCCCCTCGGGGGGCCCCCCGAGCTCCGGGGGCCTCTCTGGGGGCCCCTCGAGGTCTGCGGGTTCCTCCAGGGTGGGCGGCAGAGTCAGCTGGGGGCCCCCAGGGGGCCCTAGAGAGCCCCCGGGGGCCCCCTGGGGGCCCCCCCGGGGGCCCCCCTGAGGGCCCCCCTGGGGGCCCCCCTGGGGGCCCCCCGCGCGGGCCCCCCCCAAAAGAGGGTCTCTGCTGCGCCTGAGGAGGGGCAGCGGGGCGGGGGGCTGGAAGGGCAGCAGCGTGCTGCTGCCGGCGCCCCTGCCGCTGCTGCTGCTGCTGCTGCTGCTGCTGCAGGGGCCCTGCTGCTGCAGCAGCCCCACCTGGCAGTTCAGCAAAATGTACTTGTAGTTGACCCAGGGGTGCCGCTGCTTGAACTGCTGCAGGGCCTCCTGTCCTGCTGCAGCAAGCAGCAGCTGGGGGCCCCCCGGGTGGAAGTCAAGATAAGGAGACAGGTCATAAACCACGCCCCCCAGGGCCATCCAGCAGTCTCCGCGTCTCCGGTGCTTCGCCAGCTGCGCGCAATTGCAGCAATTTCATTCTTTTTCCGCAAATCAATCCACCTTTTTATTCCCCCTTTTAGGGTTTGCTTTTCTCGAGAAAAAACGCGGCAAAACGCGGAAAAAATGGCGCAAAACCACCACATATTCGCGCTGCTAGCGACGGTTTAGGGTTTAGGGTTTAGGGTTTAGGGTTTAGGGTTTAGGGTTTCGCGCTGCAGCGAACCTCCTCCACTGTAATCGGACGCAGCGGATCTTCCCGCGGCTTGTTCGCAGCCATCAACTCCCGAAAACGACTCTGGTTAGAGACTGCAGCAGCAGCAGCAGCAGCAGCAATTGCAGCAGCCGCAGCAGTTGCAGCAGCAGCAGCAGGTGCAGCAGCAGCAGCAGTTGCAGCAGCAGTAGCAAGAGCGGGATTACCAGCAGCGCCAGCACCGTGCTTGCAGCAACAGCAGCAACAGCAGCAACAGCAACAGTGGCAGTAGCAGCAACAGCAGCAACAGCAGCAACAGCAGGAAACACAACAGCAGCAATAGCAGCAATGGCAGCAACAATTGCAGCAGCAGCAGCAGCAGCAGCAGCAAAGTGCATGAAGAAAGAGGAACAAAGAAAAGATGGCGAGAGGCAACAAGACTTAGCAGGAGCAATAGACGCAGCAGCAACACCAACAGCAGCAGCAGCAGCAGCAGCAGCAGCAGCCTTACCTCCCATGCGCCCTGCAGTGCTGATGCGTCCCCCCAAAGGGTTTAGGCTTCCGCTGTCCCCTGCTTGCTGCAGCTGCAGCTGCTGCTGCTGCTGCTGCATTTTTGCTGCATGCGACTGCAGCAAACCCTGAATGGGCATGTGCGGCCTCAAAGGGGTAAAGGCTATTTCTGGCCTGCTGCTGCTGCTGCTGCTGCTGCTGCTGCTGCTGTCGTCGTCGGAGTCGGGGGGCCTGAGAATACGAATAGAGCCCGACTCCGCTATTGTCCCTATGCGCAGAGGCGCAGCAGGCGGTGCAGCAAGTGCTGCTGTTGCTGCTGCTGCTGCTGCTCTTGCTGCTGCTGCTGCGGCTTCTGGCGCTGCGTCTGCAGCTTCTGCCGCTGCTGCTGCATTTGGCGCTGCTGCTAATGCTGCAGACGATGCTGGTGCGGTCCTCGTTTTCGCTGCTGCTGCTGTCGGCGCTGCTGCTGCAGCAGCAGCAGCAGCTGCTGCTGCTGCTTGTGCTGCAGCAGCAGCATCGCCATCAGCATCCATTGTGCCTAGTGAGAGCCACAGCTTTTCAAATATGAAATGCTTTCAGCAGCAGGCGGCGCAGCAGGAGCCCGGGTGTATGTACAGCTCCGGACACAGCTCAACGCCGCTGCTGCTGCTGCTGCTGCTCTCGCTGCTGCTGCTGCTTTTGCTGCTGCTGCGTTTTCTCCTGCTGCCTTTGAGTCTAAAGGCGCTGATTAACTGCTTTGCGGCGAAGCTGGGGCCATACTGCGGTGTACGTACAGCTGAGAACAGCGCATGCACTGCATGCGCTCCGGCTTTGGGGCTTTTTGGCCTCAGGCAGCCTCGGGGCCTTTTGTCTTTTCCCCTGCAGACTTTTCTTTTAATTTTTAATTTGTTGCATTTAAATTTGTTTATTAGCTTTCTAAACAAGCCCGTGGCGACCCGCTGGCAGCTGCTGAGGCTGTTGAGGGGTCCTCCGCTGCTGCTGCTGCAGCTGCTGCTGCAGCTGCTGCAACAGCAGCACATTTCGCCGCAGCAGCTGCAGCATCTTGCGATTTCAGTCTCCTTTTCGTTTCTCTACTACACGAACGGAAAAAGCCTGGGGAAAGTCTTCAGAAGCCCGTAGAGCTGCTGCTGCTGCCGCTGCTGCTGCTGCTGCTGCTGCTGCTGCTGCTGCTGCTGGGGCAGCTGCAGCGCTCCCTGCAGCAACGGGAACCGATCCCAGGGAGTCGATCTCAGGCAGCCCCAGCCACACTCCCAACACCTCCCGGCGGGCGCTGCTTTTGCTGCAGCACGTCTGTTGCTGCTGCTGCTGCTGCT
>NW_013543434.1:0-6531 GCF_000499545.2 Eimeria tenella
GCTGCAGCACTTTAGTGGCTAGTGTTTGGAGAGCCTAGGGTTTAGGGTTTGGGAGCTAGGGTTTAGGGTTTAGGGTTTAGGGTTTAGGGTTTGCGCGCAGGTGCGAGCAGCACTGCTAGACAACGTGGACACGCCCGAAGCTCTTGTTGCGCTGCAGCACTTTAGTGGCTAGTGTTTGGAGAGCCTAGGGTTTAGGGTTTGGGAGCTAGGGTTTAGGGTTTAGGGTTTAGGGTTTAGGGTTTGCGCGCAGGTGCGAGCAGCACTGCTAGACAACGTGGACACGCCCGAAGCTCTTGTTGCGCTGCAGCACTTTAGTGGCTAGTGTTTGGAGAGCCTAGGGTTTAGGGTTTGGGAGCTAGGGTTTAGGGTTTAGGGTTTAGGGTTTAGGGTTTGCGCGCAGGTGCGAGCAGCACTGCTAGACAACGTGGACACGCCCGAAGCTCTTGTTGCGCTGCAGCACTTTAGTGGCTAGTGTTTGGAGAGCCTAGGGTTTAGGGTTTGGGAGCTAGGGTTTAGGGTTTAGGGTTTAGGGTTTAGGGTTTGCGCGCAGGTGCGAGCAGCACTGCTAGACAACGTGGACACGCCCGAAGCTCTTGTTGCGCTGCAGCACTTGGTGTCAGCAGCAAATAATTATTTGAACAAAACCCTAAACCCTCGAGTCCCTCTTTTGAAGGAAACCGCCGAATATGTTTTCGAAATGCTGCAGGCGAGGTTTATTATTTTATTTTTATCTGTTAATTTATTTTATTTAATTTATTTCATGTATTTTATTCTTTTTATTTATTTTATCCATTTCCTTTGTTTTATTATTTTATTATTTTATAATTTTATTTATTATATTTACTTTATTTGTTTTCTTGATTTTATTTTATTTTGTTTGTTCTGTCTTGCTTATTGTAGTTTGTTTATTTGTTTTATTTATTTGGTTTCATTTTATTTTATTTACTTTATTTGTTTTATTTACCTTGTTTTATTTTGGTTTGTTTTTATTTTTTTGTTTTGTCTGTTCAACGTGTTGCTTTTTTTCAAAATCATTTTTTCTTTGTTTGCTTTCTTTTCTTTTTTGCTTCTGTTTGTTATTTTCCTTCTCACTTCTTTTTATTTCTTTGCTTCTTTTTCTTCTCTTTTTCTTTTTTTTCATTTTGTTTTTTGAATTTTAATTAACCTTTTGATTTTCTTTTGTTTTGCTTTTTCGTTTTTTGAATCTTTTTGGTTTTTATCTTTCGTTCCTTTTTTGTTTTTTCTTTTTTTCTTCTTTTTAATGATATCGTTCAATATCTTTCAGTCTTTTAATCATTTTTATCCTTTTTTAATTCTTTTAAATTCTTTTTGTAAATCCTTTTTATTCCCTTTCAATATCTTCTAGGTTGTTTTGATCGTTTTAAATCCATTTAACCCGCCTAAACATTTTTAAATTCTTTTTTTAATCTATTTTAATTTGTTTTAATGCTTTTAAATCCGTTTAATGTCTTTAGGCGTCTTATAATTAATTTTTGATCTATTTTAATTTGTTTTAATCTTTTTAAATTCATCTGATCCTTTTAAACACATTTAGTTTCTTAATTAAATTCAAATCTGTTTTTTTGCTTTTTAGATTTTCGGAATTGTCTCCGACTCTGCAGAAGATTTGAATTATGAGCAGCAAGATGCAGCAACAGCAGCAGCAGCAGCAGCAGCAGAGCCTTTTGTGGACTGCATCGCCGAATTCAGAGAAAAGGTGCTTTTCCAGAAGTACTTCTGCAGCAAAATGTTTAAATTCAAACGAAACTGCAGCAGCAGCAGCAGCAGCTTCTGCTGCTACTGCTGCTGCAGCTGCAGCTGCAGAATGGAATGAGCTGCAGCAAGACCAGGAACAGCAGCAGCAGCAGCAGCAGCAGTTGTATGCTGCCGTGTTTATGTTTTGGAAGACGAATAAATGAATGCAAGTGTTTAATTGATTTATTATTTGTTATTTTAGTTTATAATTTATTTATTTATAATTATTAAATGTTATTTCATAATTCATTTTATTTTATTTGCTGCTGCTGCTGCTGCTGCAGGTGCGCAGCGTCTCGGCCCGCGGGCTGCGGGCCCTCAGCAGCATCCCAGCAGCAGCAGCAGCAGCAGCAAAGGAGCCATCGGGGGAAGCAGAATCCGCAGCAGCAGGAGAACCAGCAGCAGCAGCAGCAGCAGCAGCAGCAAAGGAGCTTTTTCAAGAGTTGCTGCTGCTGTCGGATGAACTTCGAGACAAAAAGCTGCCACAATTGGGAGTTCTTCTTCAAGACAGTCTAGATGGCTCTTCTTCCTTCAGAATCTCCACAAAGCATGTCTTTATTTATTTATTTATTTATTTATTTATTTATTTATTTGTTTGTTTGTTTGTTTGTTTGTTTATGTGTTTATTTGTTTATTTGTATATTTAGTTGTTTGTTTGTTTATTTGTTTGTTTTTTATTTATTTGTTTATTTGTTTAATTATGTTGATTTATTTTACTAGTTCTTTCACTTTCATTTACTTTCACTTTTTGTTTTTTGCCGTTCTTGCCATCTTTGTTATTTGTTTGCCACTTTATTAATTACGCAGTTATTATTATTTGCTTTTTATTTTTACTTTTAATTCGATTTTTTCCACTTTTGGATTTTGACGAATTTAATTATGTAATTAATCAATTAATTCACTCAATCAACTAATTGATTAAGTGAATTAAATTAATTTATTTAAATATCATTAAACCAACTAATTAGATTTCATTGATTCATTTAACTAAATTAATTAATTAAACTAAATAAAATAATCAGTTAATAAAAATGATTCATTAATTTCACTCGCATATATAAATAATGCATGCATTAATTATGCATGCATTATTTATTTGCTTTTTATTTTTATTTTTAATTTGATTTTTTTTTACTTTTTGCCACTCACTGGTCCATTTGTGATTTTTAACTTGTTCTTATTTAATTAATCGGTCAATTAATTCGTTTAGTACTCACTTATCTGTTTTTTATCATTATTAATTATTTATTCCTTTTTTATTTTTTGTTTATTTATTATTTATTTTTTATTTTTTTATTATTATTTAAAATTTTTTTAATTTTTTTCTCAGAGAAGAAGTTTTGAGAGAATTGCAACTCCGAAAAGTAGAAGAACAAAAGAAAGAAGCCGCCAGAGAACTCGAGAGAAAAAATCAAGTGAGTGAACTTAATTAATTATTTAAATTAATCATTTTATTTAGTTCAATTAATTAATTTGATTAAATGAATTAATGAAGTTTATTTAATTTGTTTAAATTAAATTAATTAATTAAATTTCATTAATTAATTAGTCGATTAAGCGGGTTAGTTGATTAATTACATAATTAAATTAGTTAGTTCTTTAAATTAATCAATTAATTTGATTATTTAATTAAATAATTTGTTCGATTATTTAATTTCCAGGATAATCGATAAGTGTGTTTCTAAAAATGTTTTTTCTGGGTGCATTAATTAATGCAAGTTAAAAAATAAACAAATGGCTTAAATAAAAAGCGAAAAACTTGGATTAACAAACAGTAGCACTGACAGCCGCTGCTGCTGCTGCTGCTGCTACCGCTGCTGCTGCTGCTGCTGCAGGCCGAGGCGCTTCTAAAGAAGCAGCTTGAAGCTCAAATTGAACCAAAAGAATACTTCAAAGAAACTCAAAAAGGCGTTTATGGCACTTTTGACGAAGAGGGAATTCCTCTGACTTTTGCAGACGGCAAAGAAATTCCAAAAAGCCAGCGGAAGAACCTGGCGAAGGTGCGGTGTACAGACACCTCAAAAAACCGCGGATTTCAGGCTTTTCTTCGCAATTCCAGTTTATTTTGGTTCCTTTAAATCCCATTTTCTATTTTATTCTTCATTTCATTTTTTTGAATCTTTTAAAATCGCCAAAACGGCGTGAAATGCCGCAGCCAGGTGTCTGTACACCTCAGGTGTACGCAGGTGTATGTACTCAAGTGCAGTTACTAGGTGTATGTACACCTCATTTTGCTGCCTCTGTGAACCTGATCTGCGCGGTTTGTTGCATGCGTTGCATTTTAAAACGTATTTACACATTTTGATTTAATATATTTGAATCTATGAAAAGTCTGGATTTACAGAAGAGCCCCCGAGACACCTGAAACGCTCGCAGTGCATTTGGGGTGTATCGACAGCTCTGGCTGCCCTCGTTTGCATGCGGCAGATGCTCATTTATATTTTATTTTTAAACTTTTATTTATTTTATATATTTGTTTTATATTTTGCTGCTCATCGAATTTGTTTTTTAAAACACAATTCGTCAACTCTTCGGGTGTACGTGCTGCTCTTGGGGTGTACGTACAGTCGGTATTCTTTTCAGTTATTTTTTCATTTTCTTTTGCGCCAAATTTTGTCGTTTTTCCGTGTAATTGTTGCGCATGGGTATTTATTTATTTCATTATTTATCTCTCTATCTCTTTAAATCTTTTTTTAGTCTTTTCTTGATCTTTTTTATCTTTTTTCTTTATTTGTTTTTTCTTTTTGCAGCTTCTTGAGAAGCACAAAAAGGCCCACGAGAAGTACCATGGAGAGAAGAAGCCTTAAGGCTTCATTAGTTTATTTATTTGCAAATTATAATTCATTTATTATTTATCATTTATTCTCTTTCTCATTATTCGCAGATTAATAGCGTTTGTTCGATTGTGTGCAAGGAGGCAGTGGAAAGCCGCGGGAGCAGCAGGAGCTGCTGCTGCTGCTGCTGTCGCTGCTGCTGCGCTGCAGCAGCAGCGAGAGCTGCAGCAGCAGCAGTATCAGCTTTGCTGCTGTTTGTAATTAGCATTAACTTGAAAGAAAACAATTATGTTCTCTTTATCTCCTGCATTTCTTCTAATTGCTTTTTTAGCCAGACTTGTTTTAGTTTGTTTAGAAAACTTTTCCTTTTGCAATTTGCTTTTTAGGATTTATCATTTTTAGTTTTTCAATTTTTTAATTTCCTTTTATTCCGCGAGTTGCTGCAGCTTTCATTTGCTGTTTATTTGCTGCTTAGAATTTTCCTCTTAATCCAAATGCGCAGTAACGGCGACTTGCTGCGGTTGCTGCAGCAGCAGCAGCTGCTGCTGCTGCTGCCGCAGTAGCTGCTGGTGTTGCAGCATCAGGTGCCGCTGGTGCTGCAGCAGTAGCTGCTGCTGCTGGTGCTGCAGTAGCAGCTGCTGCCGGTACTGCAGCAGTAGCTGCTGCTGCTGAAGCAACAGCAGCAGCTGCTGCTGTAGCTGCTCGCCTACTGCTGGAGCTTCTCTGCAGCAGCTTCTGCTGCTCACTTGCTGACCCTTAGTATATGGAATGAATTTAATTATTTGTTTCTGTTTATCGAAAGCAATTAAATTGAATTAATAAATTAAATTAAATTGAATTAATTAAATTGTTTTATTATTAAATGAAATAAAACCAGCGAGCTGTTCAGCTGCTGCAGCTTTGGCCTGCGGGCTGGCAGCAGTAGAGCAGTAATGCATTTGTGTTTCTTTATTTCTCATTTCAATTAATTGAATATAAATAAATAAATAAATAAATAATCGATTAATTAATTAATTAATTTATTTATTTTCTGTTTGCTTTCCAGATTCAAACTCCAAATAAGAGGCTTTGAGTTGGGGTGAAGGAGCAAAGGGCATTTCTTTTTAATTTTAAATAATTAAAAGTGAGATAAAACATTCTCTTTCTGGATTTATTAGCGGCTTGCATGCAGCTTCTAGGGGCTCCGGAGTCGCTGAAAAGAAGTCAAAAGAAATAAAATGAAAGCCTTAAATAAACTGCGCGGAATTAGCTGTTTTTTGAGGTGTACGTACACCCCAGCTCGCCAGCGCATGCAGCTGCGTGTGCTGCGCAGAAAGCGAAAGGCATCAGAATTAAAGAAGTGGAGGGCCTAGGAAGGGTCTTTTTGAAGAGAAAAACAAATGAATTAAATTAAATTAAATAATTGTTTGCTTCGGCGAACAAAACAACAGCAATAAACGCTGCAGCAGCGAACAGCCGCAGGGCCTGCGAGAAGCAGCGGGGGCCCCTGACGGCCGCAAGCATTTCTCCAGTGTTTTAAACGAAAATGAGAAAAAAACCGGACTAAATGATTAATTAGACGAAAATGTTTGATTAAAAATTAAAAGTAAATCGAAGTGACGGTCAATTCAGTTTTTCTGGGGCAGCGGGCGCTGCCTCGAGGTGTCTGTACACCCCAGCGCGCCGCAGTCGGGCGCCGGGCTCGCGAGCCGCTGGCCCGCCTTATCCATTTCCTTCGCTTTGAAACGAATTAAAGTAATTCTAATATCAAAAATAAATACAATTAAACAATTTAATTTGAGAAACAAACAGGTGCGCAGCGCCGAGCCCTCGCGGATGTGGTGAGGGGCTGTGGCAGTGTAGCAGCAGCAGCAGCAGCAGCAGCAACAGCAGCAGCAGCAGCAGCAGCAGCAGCTCCTGTGTTTGTGTGAGCTTGCTTGCTTTCTGTGTGCTAGTTTCTTTTGATTCTGAAGATTGTTTGCAGATAGAGGGCCCCGGTGTGTCTGTTCTGGGTGGTCCTGCT
>NW_013543434.1:6631-10622 GCF_000499545.2 Eimeria tenella
CCCCCAGTGGCCCCTATGTGGCCCCCAAGGCTGCTGCGGCTTCTCCGGGCTCCCAGGGGGCCCCCCAGGGGGCCCCTCGAGGGGCTGCCCCCCAGGGGGGCCCCCAGGGGGGCCCCCACGGGGGCCCCCGGGGGGCCCCCCTGGGCGCGGAGTGCGGCAGTGCCCTCGAGGCCCTCGAAGATATGGGGATTTCCGATGTTGGGGTTTATGGGGTTTTTGATGGCCACGGCAGCAACGCCGTTAGCCAGTGGACTGCTGCGAACCTGCTGCGGGTCTGCTGCTGCTGCTGCTGCTGCTGCTGCTGCGGCTGCTGCTGCTGCGGCTGCGGCTGCGGGTGGTGTCTGGGGGCGGCAGACGCGGCGTTTTCGTGGAGGAGGGCCTTCTCTTGGAGCTTAATTAATTATTGCTTGTTTAATTAATTAAATTAATTAATTAATCTAGTTATTTGATTAATTAATCTAATTATTTAATTAATTGAATTAATTGGATTTACTGTTTTGCCTCTTTTCCAGATCTTTTCGGAGTGCCTGCTGGCGGTGCGGGCGGAGATGGCTGCGGAGCACCAGCAGCTGCCGCGCGGCAGCAACCGGGCCGCAGCAGCAGCAGCAGCAGCAGGCGACACCGCCGCAGCAGCAGCAGCAGCAGCAGCAGAGGAGGAGGACAGCAGCAGCTTCATGACCAGCAGCGTGGCAGTGGTCTGCCAGGCCCTTGAAGATGCTTTTCTTGCTGTTGATGAAAAGATCCAAACTCCAGAAAGCAGGCACGCGCTCCTCAAACTCTTCGAGGACGTGAGCTGCTGCTGCTGCTGCTGCTGCTGCTGCTGCTCTCCCGCCGCTGCTGCTGCTGCTGCTGCTGCTGCATCTCTGCTGCTGCTGCTGCTGAATCTCTGCTGCTGCTGCTGCATCTCTGCTGCTGCTGCTGCTGCTGCATCAAATGAAGTGAAAAGGAGAAGTAAATTAAAATTAAGTAAATATGAATTGCTTCTTAGGCTCAAAAAGAACAAATGGGAACAGAAACTTATTTGGAATGGTTCTTGAGAAACGGCGGCGACGCCCGTGTAGTTGACATGGACGGCCAGCGGTATATTCAGGCAAGGAAAACTCCGTTTTTGATCCTTTCGAAAAATTTAAAGAACTTTAAAGATGTTTTGGATTTTATTTATTCAAATTTTCAAATTCTTCAAATTTGATGCATTTTGATGCTTTTTCCAGCTCAAATAGACATCTTGATGCTTTATTTCGTCTTTTGTTTCATCTCCATTCTGCTGCTGCTGCTCGTCATTGTGGCTCCTTCTACACGGCAGCAGCAGCAGCAGCAGCTGCTGCTGCTGCTGCTGCTGCTGCTGGCAAATGCTTGGTGTGTGCTTGGGGTGTACGTACAGCTGATGGTTGCAAATGAAGATGGAGAGGGAGAAAATAAAAAGGAGGAAACGGAAGAAGAAGAGCCAGCGGGGGGTAAAACAGGCTTCCTAGGGTTTAGGGTTTAGGGTTTAGGGTTTAGGGTTTGTGGGCGTTGCAGCAGCGGGGTTTTTTGCCTGCGTCCGTGCAGCACGATAATTGGTGTCATGGCGGGGTGAATTAAAAGAAATAAATCGATTTATTGTCTTTATTTACTTATTTATTTTTATTTATTTATTTCTATTTGTTTATTTATTTTATTTTCGGAAACAGAAAAAAGTCCTCAAGGGGAGGCCTCGCGGCCGCTGGCTTTGGGGCGTCTGGACAGCACTTCGGACATTGGGGCGAAGGCGGAGCGGCAGCAGCAGCAGCAGCAGCAGCAGCAGCAGCAGCAGGACGAGGAGGCAGCAGCGGGGAGAGAAGGCAGCTCGTCGCCTTCGAGCGAGTCGGACGGAGAGGAGAGCGAGGAGAGCCCGCGCAGCAGCAGCAGCAGCAGCAGCAGCAGCAGGCGGTCTGCAGCAGCAGCAGCAGCAGCAAAAGGGCAGCGGAGTTCGTCTCCCCGCGGCGACCCCCCGCGAGTGTCTGCGTCTGAGGGGGCGAAGGCAGCAGCAGCAGCAGCAGGGGGCCAGGTGACCTCAGCGGCCTCCGCAGCAGCAGCAGCAGCAGCAGCAGCAGCAGCAGCAGCAGCAGGAGACGGCGAGCCCTCGAGCCCCCGGCCGGGGTCCCCGAGCGCGCCAGCCTCTCCCCCGCCGTCCCCCAGCTCTGCAGCAGCGCCGCCGCAGCCAGCAGCAGCAGCAGCAGCAGCAGCAGCAGCAGCAGCAGCAGAAGAAGAGCTGGAAGCAGGCGCCGAAGCGCCGCAGCGGCTCGAACACCCCCACCCCTCCTCCCCCGAAGGCTGCGGCTCAACAGCAATTGTTTGCTGCCTCTTGGATGCAGCAACTCCGCTAATTGTTGCAGCAAATGCTGGAGACTCCAGAGCTGTTCTTTCGAGAGCTGGACTTGTAAATCCTTTTCTTTTATTTCTTTCGTTTCTTTTATTTCTTTTATTTCTTTTTGGTTTGTTTTGGGTGCTTTTGTTCTGCTTTGTTTGCTGCTTTAGTTGCTTTTTTGTTTGTTTTGTTTTGTTTTATTTGCTTTTTTGCTCCTTTTTTTGCGTTCAAGTGAATCCAGTCTTTGTTCTTTTAGTGCTTTTATTCTTTATTTGTTTTATGTCCTTTTAATTGTTTTTGGTTGTTTGATTTTGTTTATTTTTCATTTGTTTTTCGTTTCATTTTTTCCCTCTTTTGTCCCCTTTTGGCCTTTTTAGAGCTTTTTGGGCCCTTTTGGCGTCTTTTTTCTCCCTTTTTAAACCCAGTTGATCTGCTTTCAATCTCCATTCCAATCTCCTTCAAACCTCTCTTAAATCTCCTTTAAAGCTCTTTTAAATCTCTTTCAAGTCCCCTTGAAATCTCCTTTAAATCTCCCCTCAAGTCTCTTTCAAGTGTTATTTGGCAGTTCAAATTTCGTTTTGAACTGCACTTCATGCGTTACGGATTTTGGGATATTTCGGCGAGTTTGTGGAGTTTTTGGCTGCTTTTTGGCGCCTCTTTCTCCGTCGGAGCTGCTGCATGCGAATAGAGGGTTTGGAGGAGTTCATTCGAGCTAAGTTGGAACAAAACTGCAGCAAACTGCGCTTTTCCGACCCCCGCAGGCCTTCCCACTCTCGCACGACCACAAGCCCACGAACCCCAGCGAGCGCGCGCGCATTGCTGCTGCTGGCGGCGCGGTGGCCAACGGCCGCGTCGACGGAAACTTGAATCTTTCGAGATCTCTCGGAGATCTTTTTTACAAAAAGGATAAATCCATTCCTCCCGAGAAGCAGAAGATCACTGCCTTCCCCGACGTCAGGTCCGCCGTCTCCTCCCGCCCAGAAAAGTCCCGGTCCCAGCGCCCCACGAGCCGGATTCGTCCTGCTGCTGCTGCTGCTGCTGCTGCTGCTGCTGCTGCTGCTGCTGAGGGGGGGTGCGGGGGAGTTTGCTGCTGCTGCTGCTGATGGTGGTGGTGAGTGGGGTGGTGCTGCTGCGGATGGCGCGGGGAGGGGTGGGGGTGCTGCTGCTGCTGCTGCTGGGGATGCTGCTGCTGCTGCTGGGTTGCGGCTGCTGCTGCCGCTGGGGTTGCTGCTGCTGCTGGGGTTGCTGCTGCTGCTGCTGGGGTTGCTGCTGCTGCTGCTGTTGATGGTTGGTTTGTTTTTTTGATTTGCTTCGCTGAAGGGTCACGCCTGTCTGCAAGGAAGACGAGTTTCTCATAATTGCCTGCGACGGCATCTGGGACTGCAAAACGAACCAGGTGCGAAACCCTTTTTTAGGGTTTAGGGTTTAGGGTTTAGGGTTTGGGGCTGTGCGCGTGGGGATTTGCCGAGGGCTTAGGGATTGGCTCTTGTCTGTGAGGAGCCGCGCATTGGCCCGAGTGCGCGCGGCGCAGGCTGTAGACCTAGGGACTAGGGTTTAGGGTTTAGGGTTTAGGGTTTAGGGTTTGGTTGCAGGAGGCTGTGGACTTTGTGCGGGCCCACCTGGCGGCTTCTCGAAAAGAAAAAGCTGAAGCCCTCAGAGATGCAT
>NW_013543434.1:10722-67705 GCF_000499545.2 Eimeria tenella
CGCACGGCCGAGATAACTAGCATCAAAAACGACTCATGCAGATGCAGCAAAAGAAGCAGAAAGCCGCACTCCAAATCCGAAACCCCGCCACCACCACCGCCACCACCGCCGCCGCTGCTGCTGCTGCTGCTGCTGCTGCTGCGCAGGCGGACGAGAGCGTGAGCAGCGGGCTGTGGGTGCTGGACAGCTTCGTGTACATGACTCGGGGCTGCCGGCTGTGCTGCTTCTGCGCGGGGCGCACTCAAACGCTGCATGCGCTCGAGACCCAAGAGCTGCGGCTGCTGGCCTACGTGCCCGAGCACAGCCGCCTTTACCTCATCAGCCCCGCCCACGCCCTCTACGCCTTCACGCTGCACCAGGCCGTCGTCCAGTACCAAGTGCGCTGCTGCTGCTGCTGCTGCTGCTGCTGGGGGGCTGCTGCAGGGGTGCTGCTGCTGCTGGGGTGCTGTTGCTGGGGTTTCCGGGACGCCGCAGCAGATGCTGCTGGGGCACTGTTGCTGGGGCGCAGCAGCTGCTGCTGGGGTGCTCGGGGCGGTGCGGTGGCTGCTGCTGGGGTCCTGGGGTGGTGCAGCAGCGGCTGCTGTGCTGCTGCTGGGGTCCCCGGGACGGTGCAGCAGCTGCTGCTGCGCTGCTGCTGGGGTGCCCGGGGCGGTGCAGCGGTAAAGCCAGCTGCTTTGCTCCAGCTAGAGGCAAAGGGGGCTGGCAGCAGCAACTAGCCGTCTAGCGGCTGATTGGAGGGGGGCCCACACTTGCTGCTGCTGCAGCTGGGCTTTTTGCTGCTAGGGCGCCATTGCGCGCGGAGACCTGCAAACTGCGGAGGAGATTTTCCCTCAGCTGCCGCTGGAGGCTCACGACGAAGCGGCAAGAACTCTCCAGGCTCACGGGTACCTGCTGCTGCTTTCCACTTTGCTGCTGCGTGCAGCTGCCCGTTTGCTGCTGCTTCTCTGTGTCTCCTTTTGCCTTTTTCGCTCTGAGACAATACCCGCTTGCTGCTGCTTTGCTGCTGAGGCGACGTCTTTGCTGCTCTCGGTGTCAGTTGATTCCTATCCACAGTGTTACCTCTTCTTGCCTCGCGTCCCGTGGCCAGATTAAGTTGCTGCTGCTACTGCTGCTGCAGATACATTGCGGAGGCCTTGCCCGTGGCGCGCGACGAGCAGCTCCGTTTTGAACTCGCACTCTCTATTGGAAACCTTCACATGGTGAGCTGCTGCTTCCATCGCTGCTGCAGCAGTTGACGCCGCTGCTTCCTTCCTTGCTGCTGCAGCAGCAGCCGCCGCTGCTGCTGCTGCTGCTGCTATTGCAGTCCTAACAGCGGGTGGTGCTGTCTGACCTGCGTGCTGCTGCTGCAGTGCGCGGAGCTCATTAGAGGCAGCAGCAGCAGCCAGGCGGTGCAGCGGCAGCGCTGGGCTGCTGTGGGCGACGCGGCGCTGCAGAAGGGCTCTTTCACTCTTGCTGCTGCAGCATTTTGGGTGAGTCAGCTTTTATTTGCTGCTGCTGGCCATGCAGTGTTCAGTTTCAAACACTGCTGCTGGCTTGCTTCTGCTGTTGCGTGCTGCTGCTGCTGCTGCTTGGCGCGCTGCTGGCTGCGCCTGCATTCTGTCCTGAGCTGTGTTGCTACTGTTGCTGCTGCGCAGGAGTGCGGAGACTACCCGAGTTTGCTGCTGCTATACAGCAGCAGCGGAGATGTGGAGCGTCTGCGTCAGCTGGGCGCAGCAGCAGCAGCAGCGGAGCAGCAGCAAATTGCCTTCGTGTGCTACTTGCTGTCACAGCAGATGCAAGAATGCGTTGATCTGCTGCTGACAGCAGAACGAGCTCCTGAAGCTGCTCTCTTTGCCCGCACTTATTGCCCTTCGGCAGTGGACAAGGCTGTGAAGGCCTGGAGGCAGTCGCGGACTGCTGCTGCTGCAGCTGCTGCTGCAACCACACATGGCGTTACAAGGCGAGGCAGAGTGGAAAACGCGCAGCTTCAAGAGAGTGAAGAGGTACTGCAACTTGGTCCTGTCTAAGTATT
This sequence comes from Eimeria tenella, assembly GCF_000499545.2. Lineage (NCBI taxonomy): Eukaryota > Apicomplexa > Conoidasida > Eucoccidiorida > Eimeriidae > Eimeria > Eimeria tenella. The sequence continues at coordinate 12,734 of NW_013543434.1, forward strand.
CATGATCTACAGCCCAGGATTTAGGGTTTAGGGTTGAGGGTTGAGTGTTGAGGGAGAGGGGCCTCTCTTTTGGTGAGGGTTTAGGATTTAGCGTTTAGGACTTTGGGGTGACAGGCTAGGGTTTAGGGTTTAGGGTTTAGGGATCAGGGTATTCCTTTGATGTGTCTTCTGCAGAGAGTGAAGCTGCCAGCATATCCGTCGGAGCAGCCAGATGCCTTCCCGAATTGGGAGCTAGCCAAACAGGTGCGCTGTGGGCCAGCAGCTAGCTAGCTAGGCAGCTAGCAAGCAGGGCACAAACAGCTTGCTGGGTGGCTAGCTAGCTGGGCACAAGCAGCTAGCTGGGCAGCTAGCTAGCTGAGCATAAGCAGCTAGCTAGGCCGGTGGCCTCCGCTACCGAAGGAGGTTGTTGCAGCACGCTGGGTTGCAGCTAGCTGGGTTGCATCCAGCTGGGCAGCAGCTAGCTGGGCAAATAGCTATTTCATAGGAGCGGCTAGATGCGCCGCAGCAGCAGCAAAGGGCTCTGCTACTCCGCAGCAGCACCCGTTGCTGCTGTTGCTCTTGCTGCTGCTTCTCGTGCTCCTGCTGCTGCCTCGCCTGTCCTCTGGAGTGCCAGGCGAAGCAGCAGCAGCAGCAGCAGCAGCAGCTAGCTGTGTGGGCGTGTGGCGGCAGGCTGAAGGGGTGCTTTCTGAACTTTACCGCCGAAAGCTTCCGGCTGGGTCTTATTCAAAAGTGCAGCAGCTGCTGGAGGCGGACATCTTGCAGACCATTGAAGAGGCGGGGCCAGACGCAGTGAGGGTTTAGGGTTTAGGGTTTAGGGTTTGGGGTTTTGGACTTAGGGTTCAGGGCGTAGGGTTAAGAGTGGAGGGTCTAGGGTTTAGAGCTTACAGTTAAGGGTTTAGGGTTTAGGGTTGAGGCCTGCAGAAGCAGGCAGTGAAGCGCCAGCAACGGGCTCCCAAGATGCGATTCAGTCATTTGGGTGCTGCAGCATTTGCTTCTGCATTTGCTGCCGCTGTTGCTGTTTCGGCGCTGTTTCTTAGTCATTGGTGCGTTCTGTTTGTTGTTTCTGCTGCAGCTGCGAAAGCTAATGAACGACGCAGCGCCTTTCTCTTCAATGGAGGATTCACAGGAGCAAATCCGTACGCTGTGCTGCTGCTGCTGCTGCTGCTGCTGCCTTTTGCTTGTTGGTGCTGCTGTCGGTGGGCTGTGGCTGCCGCTCATCGTGCTCTTTCTTGCTGTTGCAGCTGCTACTGTTGCTGCTCATATGGCCGCCGCTGCTCATGTGTTTGCCCGCCAGTTCACGCTTGGTTCTGCTGCTGCTTCGCTGCTGCTGCTGCTGCTGCTGGCGTTGCTGCTTTTAATTCACCCATTTGTGAGTCAGGGTGTTTTCCTCAGCGCGTGTCAACGGCGACGTGACGGAGCCTCTGTCAGGGACGCCTATGACGGGTGCGTCTTTCTGCTGCTGCTTTGCTGCTGCTGCTGCTGCTGACTATGCTGCTGCTGCTGCTGGCCCTGCTGCGGGTTGGCTCAGCAGCCCAGCCCTAAACCCTCAGTGGTGGGGTTTGTGTTTGTGGGGCTCTGCAGCAGCAGCTGGGGGCCCGTCGCCCACAAGTGTAGGAGATGCGCTATCTTCTCTGTCGCCCGACGGGTGGAAGCAGCCGCAGCAACAGCAGCAGCTGCAGCAGGGCCTTTCCCCGCCGCACCAGCTGAGCGATTCAGTCAAACCGCAGCAGCAGCAGCTGCTCGAGCAGCAGGAGTTCTCCTCTCCTTTAGGCTACAACTCTTCGCTTTCTCCCCACCCGGAGCATCTGCAGCAGCACGAGCAGCAGATGTCCAATCCTTTTGCAGCAGCAGCAAATCCCTTCAGCAGCCCGGGGCTGGCGAAGGACGCGTCCACCGCGGGCAGCAGCGGCACTTACATGCCGGGGCACACGGAGGAGCAGCAGCAGCAGCAGTTCCGGGAGCAGCTGCACGAGAAGCAGCTGCTGCATGAGCAGCAGCAGCGGCTGCACGGTGACGCCAAGCGCCTGGGAGGGGCAGAATGGGGAGATGGAGGCGAAGACCAAATAGAGTTATGAAGTGGCTAGCCCTTGCTGCAGCAGCAAAAGGAATGGGGAGCAGCAGCTGCAGCAGCAGCAGCAGCAGCGGCCCCAGATAGACCGGAACAAATAAAGTATAGACAAGAAGGCGGCACGAACAGCAGCTGATAGGCGCGATAGCTTGTAACTAGGAAACTCGCTATTCCATTTAAGAGCCCCCTGCAGCACTGGCAGCAGCAGCAGCTGCTGCAGCTGCTGCGGTGCCGGACTGCAGCTGCTGCAGTTGCAAAGACTAATGCTGTTTATGTGATGTGTACTGCTAGAGATGCCCAACGGGCTGCCTGGCGTGTTGGGTTCGCACAGTTTCCCTGTGCATGCTGCTGCTGCTGCTGCTGCGTCCGTGGCAAGAGCAGCAACGAGAGCAGCAGCACGAGAACCAGCTGCTGCTGCAGCCGCTGCAGCAGCTACATTCCAGAGGCCCACAGACGTGTTCAGTTTCTTTGGGGTGTCGCATCGCCCCGAACTGGCAGCAAAAGCTGTAGAGATTTTAAGGGCCCGGCGACGCGGCAGCAGCTGCAGCAGCATAAGCAGCAGCAGCAGCTGAAGCAGCAAGAAGTCCAGCAGCTCTTAGGCCTGCATTTCTCTTCGCACCTTCCTGTTGTATTAGCTGTTTTGCATCCCCAGTCAGTTCCTTTCTAATTTGCCAGTTTGTGCTGTTTCTTAGGCATGTAGAGTCCAGGGTTTAGGGTTTAGGGTTTAGGGTTTAGGGTTTAAGCAGCAGCTCGCACACACAGGAAACTGCACAAAACACCCAGCCATCCAGAAGCCCCTGGGGTTTCTCAAGCGGCACTTGCTGCGGAGAAAGCAGCAGCTTCAGGTGTATATAAACTTAGGTGTTTATAGACTTTGGTGAGTTTATAGTCCTAGACGTCCTAGATGTATATAGACTTTGGTAATATAGATAGTCTTACATATATGTAGACTTAGACGTATGCATATAGATAGTCTTAAGTATATATAGCCCTAGTATTAGTCATATAGAGACTTTGGACTATAGACAGTCTAAAGTATATGTAGACTTCGTCTTGTGTATATAGTCTTAAGGATGTACAGCCCTAGTATTAGTTATGTAGAGACTTAAGAATAGATTGTCCTGGCTATATACAGACTTAGAAATAGATTGTCTTAGGTTTGTGGGAGTGTTAGAAATAGATTGCCTTTGGTATGTGTAGCCTTGGGTATATGGAGACTGACATCTAGAGACTTAAGTATGTATGGTCTTATACATTACATATATGGATATATGGTATATATAACCTTATACATTACACAATATGGTATATATACATATATGGTATATATAGCCTTACACATTACACATGGTATATATACATGTATGGTATATATAACCTTACGCATTACATACATGGTGTATATATATATATAGTCGGTATATATAACCTTATGCACTATATATATATATATATATATATATATATATATATATATATATATATATACATAGATATATATATACGTTGTATGGTATATATAGCCTTATACATTACATATATGGTAAATATACATATATGGTATATGTAGCCTTATACATTACATATATGGTATATATTCACGTATGGTATTTATACAGCGTTAGGTATAGACAGACTTAGGATGACTTCGTGTATACACTTATATAAAGCCTTAGGTATATGAGTACTTAGGTGTATATTTACTAGGACATATATAGCCTTAGGTATAGATAGCCTGAGGGATATATAGAGACCTAAGTATGTTATATATAGGCTTCGCTATGGATAGTCTTACTTATATCTAGACTTGGGTATATACGCACTAAGTTACGTATAGACTTTGGTATATGTAGACTTAAATGTTTGTAGCCATATATACATATAATATATATGTATATATACATATATATTTTACTTTATATATATATTATATATATATAAAGCAAAATATATATGTATATATATATATATTAAATATATCTCCAGGTATAGCCTAAACTTTAGCCTCAAGGGGCGCCTTCAATCTGTACAGCCCCAGGCATCACCTTAGGCAGAAATTTAAGCATTTATAGTCTTATACAAAACGTTAGACATTTTTAGTCTTTATAAGGGATATATACATCTACATTTTCCAATGCACATATGTTATATGAATACACAGAAAGTTAGGCATTTATAGTCTTATACAGGAAGTTCAGCATTTTTAGTCTTCATATAGAATATAAATATTTATCCAATTGTACATATATGATATTTACATGAATATACAAAAAGTCAGGCATTTTTAGTCTTTATATAGGATATATATACTTATATTCTCCAGTTGCACATACATGATATTTATATGAATATACAGAAAGTTAGGCATTTATAGTCTTATACAGAAACTTTGGCACTTATAGTCTTATACAGAAACTTTGGCATATATAGTTTTATACAGAAAGTTTGGCATTTATAAAGTTTCACATTTATAACCTGAGGCAGAGTCCTAGAAGAAGCCTAAAAGTGTAGGGCCTGGTCCATAAGCCTTAAATATATTGATATACGTATATACACATACATGTATAGATGTATATATATATGCATGTAATTATCTATATACATTATATATAATATGTATATACATATGTATATATTTATGTAATATATATGATGTCTAGCTATTGTATATATATGTACTATATAGACATAATCATGTATATTTATATGCATCATATATATTATATATATATATATGGCCTTGAGTAAATAAAGCCAAAGTTTTGGCCTTGAAAGGCCTCAGTGCAAAAACTCCAGAAATATTTTACTTCGCAAAAATTGTCAGCAGCAAATCTCGCGGGGCCAAAAGGCCGCCACACAAAAAGGAGCTGCGAATTGGCACCGCAGCACGGGCTGCCGCTTCAGCAGCAACAGCAGCAGGGGCTGCTGCCGCTTCAGCAGCAGCAGCAACAAGTGCTGCAACTGTGCAGCAGCATCAACAACAAGTGCTGCTGCTGCTGTGCAGCAGCAGCAACAAGTGCCGCTGCTGCGGCGCAGGAGCACAACAATAAGTGCTACTGCCGTGCAGCAGCAGCAACAGCAAGTGCTGCTGCTGTGCAGCAGCAGCAGCTGCTACTGCTACCACTGAGCTTGCCGACTCTCGCCGCGGCTGTTACCGTTGCTTCTATTGCTACTGCTTCTGGCACTGCAGCAGATTAGAAGGGCCCTGGCTGGTAGGCATCTGCTTCAATGTGAGGGTGCAGCGGCTGCTGAAGGCCTTTTTGCTGTTCTCCTCCTGCGTTTGTTGCTGCTGCAGCTTTAGGATCTGCTGCTGCAGCAGCTGCCGCTGCGGCTGGAGTGGAAGCTGCACTCGATGTCAGCTGAGCCTCATCTTCTGTAGTGCTGCAGAAGCCTTCGGGGTCTGTTGGGGCCTGCTGCTGCGTGTTGTCATTAGTGCTGCTGGTGCTGCTGCTGCTCTTGCTGCCTTCCCTGTCTGCTGCTGCTCTCCTGTCCATGCAGCAGCTGCTCGTTGAGCAATCTGTTGCTAGAGAGCCAATTGACCTGAAGAGAGAGAGCATTTGCTGCTGCACTGACACAATGGCAGCAACTGATGCGTCTAAGCATCGCCCCAAGAGCGATCTCCTACTGCTGCTGCTGCCGCCGCTGCCGCTACTGCTGCTGCTGCTGCCTTGCGGCTTCTCTTCTCTAGCTACTGGGCTGGGATCCTTCTCAAGGGGTTCAATTCCCGAGTGCTGTAGCCCCTGCTGGAGCTCCTGTTGCTGCTGGTACAGCTCCTGCAACCGCTGCCGTTGTCGTTGCTGCTCTTCTTGGCGCAGCTCCTGCTGCTGCAGCAGATCCTCCAATTTTTCCTTCTGCTCCTGCTCCTGCTGCTGCCGCTGCTGTTGCTGCTGCTGCTGCTGCTCGCGCGCCGCACGCGGCGTGGAGGGCAACATCCACATGGTCTCCTCGCCGTTTGCTGCTGCTGCTGCTGCTGCAGATGTCTCAAGCTTCGTAGCAGCACACTGGTGTAGCTGCTACGCTTTATTATGGTGCGTTGTTTACCTTTTTAAGGAATCCTTTGTTGCTGTTGCTGCTCGTGCCGTTGTTGCTGCTTCTGCTGCTGCGCCGCCGTGGTTATCCCGAGGGCAGCACCGCCAACGAAGGCCTGTGCGTACCTTTAAATACGAAATGATGAGTCAAAAACTTGAAATAAAACCTCATTAAATACCAGATGGGCTCACAGATTAGGGGCCTGCACTTCTAGCAGCTTCTGACGAGCCAGCAGCAGCAGCCGCAGAGGTAGTAGACCAGTGGTCGATTGCTGGCTGCTGCCGATGCTCTTCCAGCAGCTGCTGCTTCCCCTGATGCCTTATTTTCCTCATATTCAGGTTTCTGAATGCTATTTCGTTTCAAATGACCCGGGCGTTTCGGGAAGTTTCCCAACAGCAACTCTACGGGCTGAGAGAACAGCAACGGCGACAGCTGTCCAGCAGCAGCAGTAGCAGCAACAGCAGCAATCTGGGCCTTCGCCCTGCACTCTAACAGCCTGCTGCCTCCAAACTATTTTGAAGAGTATGATCTGGCCGTGGCAGCCTAGTGGGGATGCTGCAGCCGCGGCTGCTCGATCTGGTGCAGGGTCACCTGCACCAGCAGATGCTCGAGCACCAGCAGCAGCAACGCAAGCAGCAGCAAGAGCAAAAGCCCCAGCAGCAGATTGGCAGGACACAGAGCCTGCTTGGCCTGCAGTGTGGCCCGCTTTGTTTGGCACTGCCGTGTCGTCGTCAGCTGCAGACAGCGAAACAACAGCACCAGTGCCCGCTGCTGCTGCTGCTGCTGCTGCTGCTGGAGCAGAAGCAGACGGCCCATCAGAAGCTGTGAGAGAGATAAACTTGAGCTGGGACACCCTCACTGACGCTGAGGCTTGTGCTGCGCTGCTGCTGCAGACGACCAGCCGCTGTATGGAGTCGCTGCTCGCCTCTTGCTGCATGCGAAAGAGGCGAGGAGTCTTTCCTTTCCTAGAGAGGGGCAGCAGCAGCAGCAGCAGCAGCATGGCGCAGGAATGAAGGGGCCCATAACTGTGCCCGCTGCAAACTCCACCGTAGCAGCTTCTGCAGCAGCAGTAGCACCAGCAGCTGCTGCTGCTGCAGTGAACTGCAGCTGCTGCTGCAGTTCACTGCAGCAGATCTTCAAGGAAACCACCCCGAAAAGTTTAAGCCTGCAGGGATTTTGTAACTTCCTGGCTTGTGGCAAGCCACTAGCTAGCTAGTAGCTAGCTGGTGGCTAGCTGGTAGCTAGCTGGTAGCTAGCTGGCGGCCAGCAAAGGCATCTCCTGCTTCTTGGACGGGCTGACTTCCTGCTGCTGCCTGCTGCTGCTGCTGCTCGCTGCTGCTGCTGCTGACAGGTAGCAGCACTGCAGCCCTGTATGGGCCACTCTAGGCTAGGTGAAGGCCTCAGGCCCTAGCTCTCAGGACTCGCAGAAGCAGCAAAAGAAATAAGACTTGACACCGCACAAAAGCGGAAGTACTAACTGCATGCTAGCAGCAGCAAGCCCTCAAGCAGCAGGAGCAGCAGGAGGCTGCTGCTGCTGCTGCTAGTGTAGTGGCAGCAGCTACTGCATACGGTCAGTGATAAATGTAGAACAAAATTGAAGGGCTGAAGTCCAATCTGGCGCCCGCAGCCGCAAACCCGTTTGCTGCTGCCACCGCGGCCCGCAGCAAGTGCTCAGCAGCAGCAGCAGCTGCTGCTGGCTCAGCAGTGGCAGCAGCTGCCCGCTCAGCAGCAGTAGCAGCAACAGCAGCAAAAGCAAACACGGCTGCAAGAATGCATGCGCAAGCTGCAGAGCTTTTTTACAGCAAACAGCTCGCCACCTGATATACTGCTGCTTTTTTTCGGTTGCTGTTGGGGTTGCAACTGCTGCAGTTGCTGCAGCTGCTGCTGGCAGGTGCTGCTGCTATTGCTGCTTCCGGGCCTGCTGGTGTTGCTGCTGTAAATTCGGCAGCATAGAGGTCGTGGTGCCGCTGCGGCTACACCACTTGAATAAAGTCAAACGAAGCTGCTGCTGCTTCAGTTGCAGCAGCTGCTGCAACTGCAGCAGCTGCTGCAGTTGAAGCATGAGTGCGTAGGCAGCAGCTGCTGCAGTCGAAGCATGAGTGCATAGGCAGCAGCTGCTGCTTTCGCAGTAGATGCAGTCCCTGCTGCTGCTGCTGCTCCTCGCCACTCTGGTACTACACCACCTGCAGCAGCGGAATTGCTGCTGACGCAGCAGCTAGAAGAACAAGGCCAAGCCGCGCAGCAAGAACTGCTGCTTGTGTTGGCGGTGCTGCAGCGGCTGCTGCTGCTGTTCTTGGTGTGCTGCTGCTGCTGGATGTGAAAACATAGTCGAGTTGCTGCTGCTGCTGTTGTTGCAGTAGCAGGAGAAAATAGTCGCAGTGTATGCTGGTGAAGCAAGAGGTCCACGACTGCTGCTGCTGCAGTAGCGCCAGCAGCAGCAGCAGTTGATAAGGAGAGCTGCGTCAGCAGCAAATGACACTCACCTTTTCCCATGAAGACACAACAGAGGGGATATAAGAAGCAAATTAAATGAGACAGGAGACACAAAACTTTAAAAAAACAATCCTGCTTCAATCTTCGCACGGCACCGGCAGAGCCTCTTGGCGGCAGCCAGCGCACTGCAGCAGCGGCTGCGCGCAGTTCTTCGTGTTGCACTGCAGCAGCAGCAGCAGAAAGTCACAAGATACGCAAAAATGGGGACATTTCCAGGGGTCCCGCGGCGGCAGCAGCAGCAGCAGCAGCAGAAGCAGCAGCAAAAACGACAGCCCCAGCCATATGACTATTTTCAGCAGCAACGACAGCAGCGCCGGCGTTCACCACTGCACTGACCGCAGCAGCACAGAAACAGCGCCTACGTCAGGGAGGAGCACTGCAGCAGCAGCAGCAGCAGCAGCAGCCTGCGACTCACATCGATGCACCGCTCTGAGCAAGTGTTGATGAAACAGGACCTGCGGCAGACGGAAGCAGCACAAGCCGTGGCCACCCCGAAGCAGCTGACGCAGGCCCTGGAAATGTTTTTCTGCATTTGCTGCTGCACCTGCAGCAGCACGCAGTTGGTGGTCTTCTCTGCATCCCCCAAAGACCTGCGCCCGCACTCATCCAAAATTCTAAAAAAATGCGAAGACGGGTGTGGGCCGGCGCGGCGGCTACTGGGTAGGGGGAGGGCTGCTGCTGCTGCTGCAGGGGGTTGCTGCTGCGTCTGCGAGTCCGTTGCTGCTGCTGCGGCCACTGCGGCCGCTGCCACTGCTGCTGCCGCCGCTGCTGCTGCTGCTGCACCCGCATACTGGGCCGCGTGCGCCGCCTCGCGGGCCGCCCGGCCGCCGAAAGACACAGCAGACTCCATCGAGTCTCGCAGGCTGCTGCTGTCGCTGCTGCTGCTGCCAGCAGCGCCTGCAGCAGATGCATCAGAAACCTCAGCAGCAACAACAGCGGAAGCTGCGCTCGTTGCTGCTGTTACCGCTTCGTGCGCCCTGGCAGCAGCTGCTGCTGCTTCGGCTGCCAGGTGCTGGATGGTCTCGAAGGCGCTGGCTGTGCCTTGCAGCTGCTGCTGCCGCTTCTGCTGCGGCTGCACCGGCAGCGGCAGCGCTAGCGGCAGCTGCGGCTGCGGCGGAGGGACATAAGGCATCCAAATAATCTTGATGTCTTCTGCCGTGCAGTTCCCCTCTGCTGCTGCTGGTGTGGGGCAGCACAGCAGCAGCGCGGCTGCGAAAAGCAGCAGCAGCAGCTGCCGCAGCGGCAACGACATGCAATGCCGGCGTTCCATCTCGTGCAAGACGCGCACGCGCACCAAGAATGATATGCTGCTGTCACTGACACTCAAGTCAGCTGCTGCAGTGGTTGCTGCTGCTGCCGCCGCCGCTCCTGCTGCCGTCGCCGTTGTTCAGTTTGTCCTCCCGCTGCAGTCAGTGCAGCGTTTGCTGTTGCTGAAACTGCTATTGCTGTTGCTGCTGCAACTGCAGCGACAGGTGAAACGCCGCCCAGGTGACCCCAAGAGAACGGCCGCAGCTGCTGCTGCGTGGCAGAGTTGCACTCAGTTGTTCGCTGCAGCATCAAACGCTTCCGTTGGCTCTAATATTAGTCCTGCGTCTGCCAACAGGGAAGGCAGCTGGTGCGGGTTGTCCACAGGAAGCAGCAGCACGGCGTTGCTGCATATGATCACCTGTCCGGCGACGCAACAAGTCAGCAGAAGAAGAGAAACGGCATCAAAAGTAACCTGTAAGCCTCCACGTCTCCTCAAAGACAAAAAAGAAATCAGACAATCACAAATGACAATACAAGGAATAGCATGTGACGGAGCAACACTGCGAGCAGCAGCACGTGAAGCAGGAGAGGCTGCTGCTGAGGCGGCAGTGGTAGCTGCTGCTGCTCATTCGTGCTGCTGCAGCAAGGCCTCCACCCCAAGCACTGGATGATCGCTCAAGTTGCCACACACTCCCAAAATGTTAATTCCATGTAATAAAATAATTTTTCTTTTAATGCAGCAGCAGCTACTCTTTGCTGCATCCGTGCAGCAGGAGTTGCATCCCTGACCAGCAGCAGCGCAGCTGCTCGGTCTGCAAGCGACGCCCAAAGTTGGAGCAGCAGCCGCACATGCAGAAACAAAAGGCGCAGCAGCAGCAGCACGTGCAAATCTACCTTTGAAGAGATTACTGTAAACAGCAGCAGCAGCAGCTGCTGCTGCTGCCTTTGCTGGCGAATCATGAGTTGGGAACGTCGGCGGCAGGGGACTGCCCTGGCCGCTGTCGGGGTTCTGCTAGTGTGTCTTGCTGCTGCTGTAAGTAGCCGAGCAGCAAAAGATACCATCAGTATCCCGGCGCCAGCAGCAAACCGTGCTGTAGTAGACGCTACTGCTGCTGCTGCTGCTGCTGCCGTCGGTGCCGCCGATGCTGCGGAGCGAGAGCTGGCTGCTGCAGATGCTGTTTACGACTTCCCCCTGCATCGCTTGGCCTTCGGGTCTTGCTTTCGGCAAAGGCACGAGTGGGAGGCAGCAGCAGAATCGGGAGCAGCAACAGCAGCAGCACAAGCAGCTGCTGCTCTGGCTGCTGCCAGACGGCAGAAAGTCTTCGAGACCATCCGAGCAACACACCCAGAAGGATGGCTCTGGGTTGGCGACGCAGGATACGCAGGTTTGCTGCTGCTGCTGTTGGGGCTGCTGCTGTTCCCGCTGTTGCTGCTCCTGTTGCTGCTGCTGCTGCTGCTGAGTTTCCTGCTGCATCTGCTACTGAAGGCGCCGTTCCTGATTCTGGGTCTGCTTTTACGGGCTTGCTGCTGCTGCAGTTGTTGGTGCTGCCGCAGCTGTTGCTTCAGCCTCAGCAGAGTCTCTTGCCTCTGGCGACTTTGCGTGTATAAAGGCAACAAGATGAGCCTGCGCCTTGCTGCTGCTTCTGTTGCTGCTGCTGCTGCTGCAGAGGGCTTTGACGTGGCCTCAGTGCGCGCTTCTCTTTCCTCTCTGCTGGAAACTGCCTCCCTGAAGTTGTTTAGAGAAAGTCTTCGTTTCTATGATGGCACATGGGATGACCACGACTTCGGTAACCCTAAACCCCAAACCCTAAACCCTAAACCCTAAACCCTGGGGTCCGGGGCGGCTGCGAATTAGGGTTTGTGGTTTAGAATTGGCCCTAGGGTTTGGGACTCTGCGCAGGAATGAATGACGGGGGTAAAAACCAGAAAAACAAGCAGCAGCTGCTTCAGGTCTTTCTTGACTTTTTGGGTGTGGGGCCCCACAGCCCCAGAAGAAAGAGAAACGGGCTTTACTCTTCCCACCTGTTTCCTCTGCCCGAGCAGCAGCAGGGGCCTCAAGAGCAGCAGGAACCGCAGCAGCAGCAGCAGCAGCAGGAACAGCAGCAGCAGCAGCAGCAGCCACAGCAGCAGCAGCAACAACAACAGCAGGAGCAGCAGCAGCAACAGCAGCAGCAGCAGCAACAGCAGCAGCAGCAGCAACAGCAGCAGCAGCGGCAGCAGCAGCAGCAGCAGCAGCAGCGGGAGGGCGTGCGTGTGCTGCTGCTGGACACGCGCAGCGAGCGGGACATGCACTACTTGCCCAGTGCAGCCATGTGGTCGCTGCAGCCGCCGCTGTCGCAGCTGCTGTCTTTGGCGGGGGCTGGCAGCAGATTTTTGCTGCACCTTTTGGGGTGAGTTTGCCCCAAGCAGCAAACCCTCAAAAGGGGTTTACGCTCTACACTCTTTGCTGCTGCATCCTTTAAAGCCGCCTCACACCCTCTCGAATGCCTCCTTGGGGGGTCCAGAGGCGGGTTTGGCCTTTAGGGTTAAAGGTTTATGGCTTAGGATCTAGGGTTTAGGGTGTACAGCTTAGGGTTTAGGGCTTGGGGTTTAGCGTTTAGGGTTTAGGGCTTAGGGTTTAGGGTGTAGGGTTTGCGCAGGCTGGGGTGGGCCTACGAAGGCGACGTGCTGGGAGAGGAGCAGTGGGCGTGGCTGGAGGCTCAGCTGAAGCACTCTCGCGCAGAAGCCCACATTGTGGTATCTTCTGTTCAGGCGCGTCTAAACCCTAAACCCTAAACCCGAAACCCTTGCGTTTTTCGTGGCGAGGCGCCCTGCGTGTTTCGTGGGGGCCGTGGGGCCTGGCGGGTTACTTACGGTTTGTCTTTAGGGTTTAGGGTTTAGGGTTCTGTTGTTTTGTTTTGTTGTTTTGTTTTGCTTCAGGTTTTGACGGGGCTGCCTGTGGTGGAGAGCTGGGGCCACTTCCCCGCTTCTCGCCGAAGACTTTTCAAACTTTTGCAACAAACAAAACCAAAAGGTCTTTTCTTTTTGTCGGGAGATGTGCATTTCACGGAGTTGCTGGGACTAAAGGCGAGTTCGGAACCCTAAACCCAGCAGCAGCAGCAGCAGCAGCAAGAGCACCTGGTGTCCTGCTCAAATTCCCCGTGCAGCCAAAATGCATGCACGGGCTGCCCCCGCAGGGTCTTCGGGGGCTTGGGGGCCCCTCTTGCATGCATTGGGCTGCATGGAGGCCTCTCTGCTGCGGGACCAGTGTGCCGCTGCCGCTGCTCCTGCTGCTGCTGCAGGACGGTGTTGTTGAGCTGACAAGCAGCGGAATGACCCACAGCATCGGGGAGTCTTGGTGGGCGCGGCTGCTGATGCTGCCGTTGCTGAGGTGGATATACACCTCAAGGCTGCGGCCAGAAGCTTTTTCCTTGAACAGAAATTTTGGTCTTGTGGATTTCAAATACTTTTCAACAACTGGTTAGTTGCATGCGCGGCTTTTCTAGTGCTGCTCTTGCTGCTGGTCTTGCCCTTCTTGCCCCAACGCTGCAGCACTGGCATGCTTCCTGCTGCTGCTGCTGCTGCTGCGCTTAGGGTCCGTCGCAGAGGCTGTGCTGTCGTCAAGAGACGCAGAAACTGGCAATGTGCTGCTGACGGAGACAATTTCTTTCTCAGAAGCAGAAAGTGAAGACAGGTGGAGATTACTAACAGACAAAGTGCCACACGTGCTGCGGCCCCCAACGCTGCTGCAGCGGCTGCTGCAGCTCGTGCTGCTGCTGCTCCTGCTGCTGCTGCCTTTAGCGCCCCTGCTGCTGCGCCCCGCAGCCCGTAAGTGGCTGCACCGCGCGTGCATGCGCGTACGGAAGCCCAGAGCCTACCAGGCACTAGTGTCTGAGGAGGCACCAGGTAGCAGTAGCAGCAGCAGCAACACCAGCAGCAACACCAGCAGTACCTGCACTAGCAGCAGCAGCAGTCGCGAAGCGGGGGAACCGCGCAAAAGAAGCGTGAGCCCAGTGATTACTCACGCTTCTTAATTTGCTTAATTTGCTTGCTTAGAGAGTCCCTACCAGGGGCTTGAAAATGTATGCAGCAGCTGCTGCAGCCGCTGTTGCAGCAGCTGCTGCAGCAGCAGCTGCAGCAGCGGTGCCTTCGGCTGCTGTTGCTGCTGCTGCCGAGGGATAGACAACTGAGATATCTAAATGCTTTTTAAGTTCTGCCCGCTGCTGCTGCAGTCTCTTCAGCTGCTCCCGGGAGAGCTAGAGCCAGCGGCAGCAAGCGGAAACAAACAGAGAAGGACAAAAATAGACAAGCGGAAGCAACAGAGTCAAAAAGAGACAAACAGCCAAGACTTCTAATGGGACATCTCCCCCTGCGCACGCGCTGCAGCAGCAAATGTTATTTTTGTTCTGCGGCTGCGGGTGTGCTTGCTGGGATTCTGCTGCATTTAATTAGCTGCTGCTAAGGCTGCGTGGCTGCGAAGGTTCTGCGGTTGGCACTGCTGCAGCAGCATTCGCCCAACCTGCTGCAGCTGTTGCGTAGATTGCTGCTACTGCTGCTGCTGCCGCTGCTGCAGCGTCAGAAGGTAACTCGGAGCACAACTTCCCTTAGGGGCTTATTCGCCGTAGCGTCAGCACCCCGAAGACCCACGAAGCTGCGGCTGCTGTGGGGCCCCCCAGTTGCTACAGCAACAGCTGTGTTTGTTGCAGTTTCTTTTTTCTCTATAGTTTGGCTCTCAGCATCTCTTTTGAAAGTAGACAGCAGCGTTTGCATGCTTCTGGAGGCGCATGCACAGAGTCGCACTTGCTGCAGCACGCGGCGCCGCAGCTCCCACTCGCTGTAGCTGTAGCTGCTGCTGCTGCTCTTGCTGCTGCGAAGCTCTGCAGTCAGCTGCAGCAAGTCGGCGGTGTCTACTGCTGCATCTGCTGCCTTGCCCTCGCTTATCCGCACATACAGCTCAGGCCTATACTCCCAGTCAGCCTCCCACAGTTGCTGCTCCTGCTGCTGCTGCTCCTGCTGCTGCCCCTCCTGTGTCTGTCGCTGTTGCAGCCGCGCTTGCAGCTCCTGCAGCTCTTTGTGATACGCCCACGCCAGAAGTGCCTTCAAATTGGGTCTGCGTCGCCCGCAGCAGCAGAAAACGGGGCAGCAGCAGCCTCAGCAGCAGCAAAGAGTTCAGCAGACGTTCTAGAAGCAGCTGCGTACACGTGTGGGAAACCTTTTGCTAAGTGTGCGTCGGAACTGAATCGCAGCAGCAGCAGCAGCAGCAGCAGCAGAAATAAAGCCGCAGCAATAGATGCCGTTTACTCTGGGAAGCGTTTCTCCAATCCCAATGCAAATATGAGGGCTGGATTATGCCGGATTACGTCAGTAAGCTGCTGCAACAACAGCTCATGCTGCTGGACTTGCGGCTGTTGCTGCTGCAGCTGCCGCTGCTGCTCAAGGAACTCGCGGAGGCGGCGTCGACTGCTGAAGAGGTAGATCTCCCCATTGAGCTCAATCCCACCTGCAACAGCAAAAACATTCACAGCAACAACACAGCAGCAGCAACAGCAGCAACAGGGGCACTAACAGCAACATCGACAGCGGCGTCAGTAGTAAGCAAGAGCAGCAGCAGCAGCATAAGCAGCAAAAGCAGCAAATGCAGCAGAACCAACGACTTGTCAGGCTTCCGCTGCTGTAAGGGCCCTTCGCAGGTCGGTGAATGGAAGCACCTGCAGAAAGTAAGGCAATGGATGTAGCAGCAGCAGCACTGCGCTCATTTAGAGCGTGAGCAGTAGCAGCAACAACAGCAGCTGCAACAGCAGCAACAACAGCAACAGCAACGAAAACAGCAGCACCACCTGCATGAATGTCGCCGGATACAAGCGCCCCCTCCTTCAGCAGGGTTTGGAGGCAATAGCCTCCCAGCTCTGCAGGCTGCTGCATCTTCGCGTCTGCTGCAGTCAGAACTCTCATGCTGCTGCTGCTGCTGCTGCTGGGTGGATTGTACGGAAGGGGCTCATCTAGCTTCTCTGGCGGGGCCCTGCGCCGCAGCCTAAGAGCCGCAGCATCGACTTTTGTGATGTCTGGGGCCTGGAGTGCTTCTGCATGCTTCTGCAGCAGCAGTCGCAACGCGGAAAGCTGCAGCAGCCCTTGCTGCTCCTTGTATATTCCAAGATAAGCAGCACCTGCAGCAGCAAGGTGGCTGTAAACCACTTCTGGAGGGGCCTTCCCTTTGTGCTCCTTCAAGTAGCTCTCCACCGAGGCAAGTTCCTGTAAGCACACTGCTGCTTGAGCTGCTGCTGCTGAATGTTGCTGCTGCTGCTGCACCAACAGCGCCCGTAGAAAGCGAATTTGCTGCACATGAAATACACTTTCCGTTGCAATGAACTTAGTCAGCTTTTCATCGACGCCTACAGCAGCGCAGCAGCAACACAACAGCAGCAGCGGCAGCAGGCTGCTCTACAAGCAGGAAGCAGAAGCAGCGCTTCTGGAGCAGCTGCTGCTGCAGTGCCAGCAGCAGGCGAGCAGCAGCTCGAGTCCTAGCTGCTGCAGCAGTGGCTTGCAATCACAGGCCTTTTGAAAACCCGCGGACCAGTGGTCAGGCTGTGGCTCTCGGGGGGTTGCAGTGCAGTCTGCAGAGCCTAGAGCTATGCAGAAAGGGTTTAGGGTTTCGGGTTTAGGGTTAGCGGCTTGCCAATAGCTTCCCTCTGCGATTTGGTGATACTGAAGATGTTTCGAACTCGCTGTAGCGCGTCTTGCCCCTTCACAGCCTGCTGCAGCAGCAGCTGCTGCTGCTCAGCAGCAAAGTCATCGGCAGCTTGGTCTGGAGGCTCGAGCCAATCAAAGCTTTCGACTATTGCTGCTGCTTTTGCTGCTGCTTCTGCCTTCGCCTCCGCTGCTGCTTTTGCTCTAGCTTTAGCAGCAGCGGACGCTGTTGCTAAAGCTGCTGCAGCGGACGCCTTTGCTGCCGCGGCTGCTGCTGCCGCTGCTGCTGCTGCACGGCGCTGCTGCAGCAGCAAAGAAGCAATGACGATGCATCGAAGCTCCACCAGGTGCTGCCTCCTGAGATCTGGAGGAAGAGAATAGAGACAAGGAATGCGGGTAATGGGCAATGCCGCATCTAGTGCCTGCTCTACGAGCCGGCGCACAGCTGCTGCCTTCTCTGCTGCTGCTGCTGCTGCTGGTGTTGCGGATTCCAACGGGGCACGAGCTGCTGCTGCTGCTGCGGCCTCCTCAGGTATAGCTACAGCAGCCACCATAGGCAGAGCAGCAACGCAGTATGACAGCAGCTGCTGCCGCAGCAGGCAGACGAAAGCGGTGCGACGGAGTTGGCTGTGGTCCGCATGCACAACCTGCAAAAGCAGCAGCAGCAGCAGCAGCAGCAGCAGAAGCAGCAGCAGCAGCAGCCGAGGCAAAACCATTGTTACGTCAGAGGGGCTCGCTTGTTTTGTTGTCAGCAAGGCGGCGCTGTGGACGTTACCAGCAGCAGCGGCAAAAGCAGCAGCAGCAGCAACAGCAGCAGCAAGCGCGCACCAATGCTGCTGCATCCTCTACGCCTCTAGCCTCCTGGATTTGCTGCAGTGCAGCAGCAGCAACTGTATCGAGCAGCAATGCTTCAAAGCTAACTTGCAGCGCTAATGTAGCAGCAACAGGGTCCGTAGATCGCTGCTGAAGCAGCCGAACAGCAGCGGCAACTGCTGCTTCTGCTTCCATGTGTGAGGGGGCTTGTGTAGCTGTCAGGGAAAAGCGGAATGGCTTAATACATTTTTCTGCTTCTGCTGCTGCTGCTATTGCTGTTGCTTTTGGTGGCTTTTGGTTAGTGCTGTCCGCTGGCGGCGCTGCTGCCTCTGCTGCTGGTGCTGCTGCAGCAGGCGGGAGAGTCAGCAGCACATAAGCCGCGAGTGCTAAGGAAACAGCAACGCCCTCAGTGCGAGCAGCAGCAACAACTTGCCCGGCAAGTTGGGGCAAAAAGTGTTTCATGAAGTTGCTGTCGAGTGCCTTGCGCTGTCTGTACACCTCAGACTCCGCTTCGTTCCTCTCTGCAGCATCATCAGGCGAGGCTGCTGCTGCAGCACCCGCTGCTGCTGCTGCTGCACCTGCTGCTGCTGCGGCAGGCCCTCCCAGTGGCAGAAGCGTCTCAGCTTCCTGCGCTCTTTGCGCCATTGTCCGTAGCCTGTCTCCTCAATATATTCTTCTTTTCTTAAGGCACTGCAGCTGCAGAGCAGCTGCTGCTGTTGCTGCTGCGGGCCTAATAGGCCTCTTTCGTGTGCCTGTGCCTGCCCAGCTTGTCTTTGCTGCCCTCACATCTGCTCTATGTGCTTCGTAAATATCTTGTGCTACTATATTTTGTTTTCTATTATTGCTTTTTGCTGCTCTGAGCCGCAGCAGCACCTCCCCCCGAAACTCTTAAGACCAGCAGGAACAGCAGAAGCTCAAGAAGCTGCTGCCTTGAGCAGTAGCAGCGGCAGCCGCAGCGGCCTCTCTAGCTGGAGAGAACGCGGTAGCAGCAGCCAATGGTGCCTACGCAGCAGCAACAGTTGCAGCTGCCAGTGCAGAAGCAGCAACTCCTTCCTGAGCGCTGGCGGCAGCCACAGCTGGGCAGCAGCAAATGTGCATAAGAACCTGCACGCCTATTGCTGTGTGTAATGCAACAGGAAGCTGAATCCATGAGCTCCTCTGGGCCGTTCTTTGCAGCAGCAAGCGCAGCAGCGGCGCCAGCAGCAGCAGCAGCAAAACTGTAGCAGCAGCAAGACCACTATGTACAAGCAGTGTAATTACAGCTGCTCCCCTAGCTCAACGGGAGCAGAGCCTAGTGGCTGTGGCTTCAGTTAAGGGCTTGAACGAGCAACTGCAGCAGTAATAGCAGCGGCAGCCATTGCTGCTGCATGCGAAGCAATGCTACAGCACCCCAATAACTTCTGGAATGCAACTCTTCATATAATGAATAAAGAAATAGCCTCGTGTCAATTAGTTTAAAACATAGAAGCCTTCGGACGGTTTGCCTGCGGGGCCCCTCGGTCCGCCTCAACGACACCAGCTGCTGCTGTCGGCTGCTGTTGCTGCTGCCGCTGCTGCTATGTAGCTAAGGGCTGGCTGGGGGTATATGTCTGCATGCGTTTTGTTTGTGACCGTAAGCAGCAGCAATAAGGAAACGAAGTAAACACATTTTCTGTCTGAGTTTGTAGTCGCCGCGGCAGCAACAGCGTCTGCAGTAGCACCAACAGCAGCAGCAGCGTGTGTCGGGGCGTAGTTCCAGAGACATCAGGTGCTCACCGCCATCACGAAAAGGAGCTTTTAAAAAAATTTATTTCCCCCTTTCTCATCCACCAAAATATGTACGCGATAGACTGCATGTCGGCGGCCGGGGCGCTGCAGGGCGGCACGCCCGGAGCAGCAGCAGGAGCAGCAACAGCAGGTGCTGCTACGCCTCCCGCAGACACCAGAAATCCCATAACCACCACTTCATCTGTTCTGGCCCTCAAGTACAGAGACGGAGTCCTCATGGTGGCCGACACAGCAGGTGCAGCAGCTCACAGCGCAAGGGCTGAGGGTTTAGGGTTTGAGTAACTAACACTCAGCTTTCGCCTGTGTGGCAGCAGCAGGGCTTTAATGAGTGAGAGGGAGCTTTGCCAGTTTGTGCGCTGGGGCGGGCCTGCAGCTGGCTGCGGGTTTTGGGCTAGGGTTTGGGGTTTACGGCTTGGGGTTTAGGGTTTAGGGTTTGTGCGCTTAGTGTCCTACGGACGCATGATGCGATTTCGCGGACAACCCCGATTCATGAACCTCGACAACAAAACCCTCATTTGCACTTCTGGGGAATACTCAGACCACCAGTTTTTGGAGCGGGAGCTGCAAGAGTTGGTGGACGAGGACGCGGCCCACGCGGACTGCAGCAGCAGCAGTAGCAGCAGCAGCAGCAGCACCACCCTCAGCCCCAAGGCCATTGCCAGCTACACCTCCAGGACAATGTATCAAAGAAGGTGCAAATTCAATCCTTACTGGCTATCCGTTATCGTCGCGGGACACATGGGCAGCCCCAAGGGCATTCACGAGCAGCAGCAGCAGCAGCAGCAGCAGCAGCAGCAGCAGGAAGGACAGCAGCAGCAGGGCTCCGAAATGTACTTGGGAGCCATAGATATGCTTGGCACATTCTTCGAAGAGCAAGTTGTCGCCACGGGTACCTTTGCTGCCGCTGCTGCTGCTGCAGGGTCCCTTGTTGCTGCTTCTGCTGCTGCAGCTGCTGCGCATTCTGCTGCTGCATGCGCACCCCCTATCCGTGCTGCCGCTGCACCACGTTGCTGCTGGATGGCTGCTGATCCGTGGGGTCTTTTGATGCCTTCTTGGCTTAATTGCTGCTGCTGCTGCTGCTGCTGCTGCGTGCTATGCAGGTCTTGGGCGTTACTTTGCAATTACTCTGATGAGAGAGAGGCAGCGCCCCGACATGTCTGAAGAGTCAGCTGCACTTGCTGCTGCTGCTGCTGCTGCTGCTGGTTTTGCTTCATTCTCTTCTCCTGTGGGTGTTGTTCTTTTGCTGTAGCTGGCAGCACCGCCTAGTCCCCTGTCCAAAGAACGCTTTTGCCGCTGCTGCTGCTGCTGCTGCAGGGAGGCGCGGGAGCTGCTTGAGGAGTGCATGCGGATTTTGTTCTACAGAGACTGCGCAGCCTCTAACGAGGTACTTTTCGCTGCTGCAGCTATTTGCCTTCTGTTTTTAGCTCCACACTTGCTGCTGCTGGTGCTCTGCTCCTGCTGCAAAATTCGCTGGTTTTGCTGCTGCTGCTTTGCTGCTGCTGCAGGTGCAGTTCGCTAAAGTTACGGCCTCGGGAGTGACAGTCGACGAACCCAAAAAGCTTGACTCCAAATGGTCAGCCCCAGAGGCTGCTCTCGAGCAGCTAGCTAGCCATGAGTAGCTAGCCACAGCTAGCCATGAGTAGCTAGCCACAGCGAGCCATGACAGGTAGCCACGGCTATCTATGGGTAGCTAGCTGCAGCTAGCTACGGGAAGCTAGCTAGAAGTAGCTATGAGTGACCAGCCACAGCTAGCTGTGGGTAGCTAGCCACGGCTAGCCATGAGTAGCTAGCCACGGCACGGCTAGCCGTGGGTAGCTAGCCACGGCTAGCCATGGGTAGCCAGCCACAGCTAGCCATGAGTAGCTATCCAAGAAGCCAGCAGGATAAAGGGGGGTTGGCAAGCTGCTGGCAGCTAGCCAACCCCGGCCACCAGCAGCTAGCCACCCTTAGTCTCTAAAAGCTAGCTACGGCTAGCTGGGAGCAGCGCACCTGGGGAAGCAGCAGCCACGGGCACTGCCACGTGCAGATGCCGTGGACATGTGTGTTGCTGCTGCTGCTGCTGCTGCTGCTGTGCGCAGGCATTTCGAGGCCTACACGAAGAAGACTATAGATATGGACATG
Organism: Eimeria tenella; assembly: GCF_000499545.2. Lineage (NCBI taxonomy): Eukaryota > Apicomplexa > Conoidasida > Eucoccidiorida > Eimeriidae > Eimeria > Eimeria tenella. The sequence continues at coordinate 33,936 of NW_013543434.1, forward strand.
GCTGGGTGCTCCTGGTAAGCAGCAGCAGCAAAAGCGACAGCCATTACCGGTGCTGCTGTTGTAACTGCTGCTTTGGGAACAGCAACAGCGGTTTGCACCCATTCCGGGGCCCCTTGCTCTGTGCATCAAACCCTAAACCCTAAACCCTAGGGGAGCTGTAGCTGCCCTTTAGGGTTGCAAGTTTCTTCTCTGCAGCACCAGACTTAAAAAAACAAAGTCCTCTGAAGAGGTCTACTTGCTGCAAGCACCTGCAGCAGCGGGTGCTGCAACTGCCGCTGCAGCAGCAGCTGCTGTAGCAGCAACTGCAGGGGCACAAGCCGCTGCAAGGGCAATGCCGCCGAATGGCTCTTGCTTAGGCTAGGGCAGATGGCTAGATCGAGGCGTGGCTAGCTGGCTTGCTAGCTAGCTGGCCAGATAACCAGCTGGCTAGCTAGCTAACTAGCTAGCTGGCTTTCTGGCCCATTAGAATGTCCGTTTGGACACTTATGCGGCAAGAGTGATACAGGTAGCTGCCTCGCCAGCTAGTTCGTTAGCTAGCTGCTAGCCAGCTAGGCCGTTGCCTCTGCTGCTGCTGCTGCTGCTGCTTCATTTCCCTGCAAGGCTTGCGGCGTGGGTCAGCAACAGCAATTGCCACACCGTCGTCACGCAGCACACTATCAGAAGGAGCAGCAGGTGCTGCTGATTGCAGTGCAGCAGCAGCACAGCTAGCAGCCAGCCAGCTAGCTACTAAGAACAAGGCGAGCAGCCGCAGCAGCAGAGAAGCATCAATTATTGCGAGACCGCCGCCGCTCAAGCCCAGGAAAGTGCACAACTGCCCCTGACAAACAGCAGCAACAGCAGCAGCAGCAGCAGCACGACCTGGGTAGAGCAGCAGCTGCAGCGGCAGAAGCTGCAGTAAAGCGATAGAAGCAAGGCCTTAAATGCTGCTGCTTACCTGCGGCTGACAGGCCCACGTTTTCTTTTGGGTATTTGAAGCTCTTTGTTTCAGCGTACACCTTAAAGCTGCAGCAGCAGCAGAAGCAGCAGCCACAGCAGCAGCAGCAGCCAGCACAGAGGGCATCAAAAATGCAAGGATTGGAGCAGAAACCGCATCCTAGAACCGCCTGCGGCAGCAGCGGCAGCAGCAGCAGCATATGCACGTACAGCTCCAGTATCTTCATGGCTTTCAGAGAGTCCGTGGGCCTCCAGTTTCCATTTTCTTTGAGACATCTTTGGTGCTGCTCTTCTGACAGCCGGCAGCGACGCTCAGCAGAGTGAGGGAAGCGACGCAGGCACTGCAAGTGCGCACTCCTGCAGCAGCAGCAGCAGCAGCAGCAACAGTGGTTTCGCAGTTGCCGCTAGACTTCAAGTGCGCAGCAGCGACGCAGAAGTAGTATCACCTGCTGCTGCTGCAGCTGATGCTGCGGCAGAAAGAGCGAAACCCCCAGCAGCAGCACGGCAGCCCACCAAGTGTCCATGCAGGGGTGCAGTTTGTGGCCGCTGCTGCTGTCCGATGTACGCATGCGCCGGAGTATTTCTGCTGCTTCCCAGTGGCGAATCTGTCGGCCATACGGGATCAAAGACAGAGAAGGCCTTAAAGCGGCGCAGGAAGCTCTCTTGCTGCACCCATTCATCCTGCTGCTGCTTCCGGCTGCTGCTGCTGTTGCTGGGGTTGCTAGCTGCTGCTCCGGCAGCCGCTGCCGCTACGGGCGTTCGTGCCCCTCTAAGAGCTCTCCGTCACTAATAATGGGGGAACTCCACAAGGTAGGAGGTGCAGCAGCATGTGCAGGGCCCAGGGAAGGATGGAGCTGCTGCTGCCGAAGCTGCTGCCGCTGCTGCTGCTGGAACGCTGCTGCTCCTGCTCCTGCTGCAGCAGCAGGCTGAGTAATATTTCAGATGGCGGGTCTCCCAATACTTCTTTGGATAAGTAGCTTCTTCTAATGTTGTAAACATCATTACGTTGTGACACAAATAGCGCAGCGGGCCCTGCAGGACCTTTCTTGGGGCTTGCCACGGGGGCCCCAACGGGCCGTGGGCGGCGGCAGAAGGGGCCCCCAAGACTTGCTGATAACAACAACCCCACCTTAAGGTGCACTGGCACATTTTGACATTTTGTAGAAACTGAAGCAACACAACTTCTACAAAGACAAGTCAAGAGGTGCGCGGGGTGTTGGCTGCAGGGAACAGCCGAAGGCGAGGGGGCCCCCAGCCTAGCTGAGGCCCCCCGCCCGGGCATACCCCCCATATCCAAACAAAAGCCGCATTAAAAAGGCTAAAATAGACATGAGGACAAAGGAGTTGCAGCCGCCGCAACGAGAGTAGCAACAGCACCAACGGCACTCGCCGTGGCAGCGCCTGAGAGCTGCAGCTGACGGGGCCCCACTGCAGCGACGGCAGCAGCAAACGCTGGGCAGCAGCAGGAAGAGCAGCAGACTGCAGCGCAATGTGGGACCCCGACGAGATCGTTGAAGCAGCAGCAGAAGTGGACGCAGCAGCAGCCCGCGACTCAGTGAAAGCAGTAGCGAAGGCGAATGAGTCTAAAGCAGCAGCAGTTGAGGAGGACGCTGCAGCAGCGCAAGCTGCATCTGCTCCCGCTGCTGCTGCAGCAGAAGCAGCAGCAGCAACAGCAGCAGCAGCAACGGGAGAGGGTGGACCGCCTTCATCCTGCCAGCCTTCATTTGCCGACTTTTCGAGTCCTTCCTTAGCCGGTGCGCTGCCGGCTGCAGGCGCAGCAGCCCGCGGAGCAGCAAGAAAGGCAGCAGCAGCAGCAGCAGGTGGCCGCATCCGTTTGCTGCCGGATGACGTCGTGCGGCGCATAGCAGCAGGAGAGGTGGTGACGCGGCCTTCTGCTGCTCTGAAGGAGCTGCTGGAGAACAGCTTGGACGCGGGGGCCCTTCGGGTGTCTGTACACTGCGTGGGGGGCGGGCTGCGGCTGCTGCAGGTGGCGGACGACGGCTGCGGGATTGCTGCAGCAGACCTGCCGCTGCTGTGCGCCCGGCACTGCACCAGCAAGCTGCAGCAGCTGCAGCAGCTGCAGCACCTGCAGTCCTTTGGCTTCAGGGGAGAGGCCCTAGCAGCACTTTCTCTCGTTTCGAAGCTTTCGGTGTCGACGAAGGAGGGGGGGGCCCCCCACGGGCTGAGCTGTACGTACACCACAGGAGTCCTCGCTGAAGACCCCACGCCGCTCGCCAGAGCTCGGGGCACAACAATAAAAGCAACAGATTTGTTTTATTGCCTTCCTGTGCGTCGGCGGGCCTTTCTTTCGTCTGCTGTGGCGGGGGGCGGCGGAGGCGCAGCAGCAGCAGCAGCAGGAACAGATGAGTACTTGAAATGCCTGCAGGTCGTTGGCCGCTACGCCCTCAACAACCCCCACGTTGCTTTTGTTATGCGGAGGCAGCAGCAGCAGCTGCCAGACATCAACACAACAGCATTTGGGCTTTCAGAGGCCAGAAAGCTGCTGCAGCAGCACAAAAAGCAGCAGCAGCTGCAGGATGGCGACAGCAGCAGCAGCAGCAGCGGCGAGTTGACCTGCAGCTGCTGCTGCACAGAGGATAAAGAAAGAGTGCCTACTGCTGCAGAGCTGCGGCTGCTGCGGGGTATTGCGCTGCTGCAGGGAGGAGGACTCAGAGTAATTGAAAAGCTTCATGGGGAAGCAACCAGCAGCACTTTGCTGCCCATACACCTCAAGGGGCGGCTTCCTGCAGCAGCTCTGAACTTCCTTCGCAGTGGGAAGCAGCAGGAGCAGCAGGAGCAGCAAGATTGCCAGCAGCAGCAGCCGGCAGGCGAAGGCGAAGCGGTTGCAGAAGCTGCTGCAGAGAGTAGTAGCGGAGACAGCAGCAGCAGCAGCAGCAGCGAAAGTGTTTGTCCATTATTGCGCGAGTTGGCCTCCCTGCTGTCTGCTGCGGCTGACGGCTGTGCTGGTGCTGCTGCAGCGGGTACGCTCGCAGCAGCGGGTGCGTCTGCTGCTGCAGTAGCAGCAGCTGCTGCTGCCGAGTTATATTTGACAGATATTAATGAGGGCGAATGGCGAGTGTCAGGACTTGTTTCTGCAGCTAACAGGGGACAAAAGAAAGCCTCATTTTGCTTATTTATTAACTCAAGGCTTGTTGACTGCCCTGCGCTCAAGTCCGTCCTGCTGCTGCTGCTGCCGCTGCTGCTGCACTTGCCGCTGCTGCTGCACTTGCTAATGCTGCAGCATTTGCTGCTCCTGCGTTTACATGCTGTGACGGTGTTCTGGCGCTGCGGGGCATGCGCCATAGCAGCAGCTGCTGTCGCATTGCTCTGTCTGTCTGTGTTGCTGCAGCAGCAACAGTGTTGCTGCAGCAACAGGTGAGGTCGTGCTTGCAACGGCAGCTGCTGCGCGTCTTCGCACTTACTGTTGCTGCTGCTGCCTCAATTGCTACTGCTGCTGCTACTGCTGCTGCTGCAGGCGCTGCGTCGACGGGGTATACGGGCAGCTAATGCCGAAGGGCCAGAGGCCGTGGGTATATTTATCTCTAGAGCTGCCCTCTCCTCTGGTAGATGTTAATGTGCATCCCAGCAAAAGCCAAGTTCGTTTTCTGCACGAGGAAGTCATTGCTGAGGCCATAGCTCAGGCCCTCATGGTACGGCGCTGCTGCTGTTGCTGCTGCTACTACTGCTCCCGTTGCGGCTGCTGCTGAGGCTGCCCTTGCTGCTGCGGCTGCTGCTGCGCAGATCCGCGACAGCCGTTCTGCCTCAGTGCTGCCCAGGCTGTGTTGTTTGCTGTTCTTTGTTTGGCCGTCAATGGGATTTCTGCTGCTGACACCTTTTATCTGCTGCTGCTGCTGCTGCTGCAGGAGATGCTCAGCGGGCAAACATCCTCAGAAGCCTTGCTGTTGCAGGAGCCGGCCGTTGCTGAATCTAAGCTAAAGCAGCAGCACCTCGTGCTCGTGTCTCCTGACGGTAAGACGCAGGAGCAGGCCGAAGGAGATACTACGAATAAACACAGAAGCAGCGGAAGCAGCAGCAGCAGCAGCGGCAGCAAGCCTGCTTTGAAGCCCACTCGGACGAGGACAGACGCGCGACAGCTTCCCCTGAGCGCCTTCTGGCAGCATAACTTCCATTCGCAGAAGCCACAGCAGCTGGGGCAGCAGGAGCAGCAGCTTATTCCGTACAGCAGCATCAGCAACACCACGACTGCTGCGCCATTGAAGGAAGGTCCGGGAGACCAAGTGCAGCTGCCCGATGAGCAGCAGCAGCAGCAGCAGCAGCAGCTGGAGCAAGACTGTTCTGATGGCATACCATCGCAACACCCGGAGCAGCAGCAAGAGCATCAGCAGCAAGAGCAACAGCAGCAAGAGCATCAGCAGCAAGAGCAGCAGCAGCAAGAGCATCAGCAGCACGAGCAGCAGCAGCAAAAGCAGCAGCAGCCAGAGCAGAGCCCTGCTGCTGCAGAACCAGCAGCAACGCAAGCAAGCATCCAGCCGCAGTCAGTGCTGCGGCTGTTTGATGAGAGAGCAAATGGCGGACATGTTCTAGACAGGGTTGCCCCCTGCAGCAGCAGCAGTAGCAGACGGACAGACGCGGGGCGGCTTCGCAGCGTCCGGCAGCTGCTGAAGCGCTGCGCAGCAGCAGCAGGAGTGGAGGCCGCAGACAGCAGCAGCAGCAGCAGCAGCAGCAACCGAGACAGCGCGACGGCCCTGCAGGGCTGCACATACGTGGGGGCAATCAACTCCAAGATGGCGTTGCTGCAGAAGGGAGACAGTCTTCTTCTCGTGAACCTCCCGGCCGTGGCGAGAGGTAGCAGCCCTTGGCCCTTAAGTACTAAACCCTTTTGCTGCTGCACCAGCCTTAACTTAAGGAAGCAGCCTATCACTTACGGGGCCTAGGGTTTAGGGTTTGTGCATTTGCAGAGTGTGTCTACCAGTCTGTTCTCCGGCGGCTAGGCAGGCTGCCCGTAGTCAGGCTGCAGGTGCCCTCGAAGCTAGAAGCAGCTCTCTGTGCTGCCCTGAGGGAGCAGCAGTGCCAAGGCGAGCCAGAGCAGCAGCAGCAGCAGCAGCAGCAGCAGCAGCAGCAGCGGGAGACGGCTCGACAGCACTGCGCAGTGCTGCTGCAGCGCCGCGCGCTGCTGGCGGATTACTTCGGTCTCGTGCTGACACGAGATGGCTGCCTAGTGGGGCTGCCTCTCTGCTGCGGCCGCCATTTGCCTTCGCCTCTGCTGCTAGGGTCCTTGCTGCTGCGGCTAGCCACAGAGGTCTGTCGAAGTTCTTCCTGCTGCTGCTGCCTCAGATGTGCTGCCGAGTTTACTGCTCTTCCCTGCGGCCACCGTTTCGGTTGAGCGGGGGTCGGATGTAGTTTGCTGCTACTGCTGCTGGTGCTGCTCCAGGTAGACTGGTCCGAAGAAATTGTTTGCCTCCACGGCATCGCGTTCTTGCTGGCAGAGGCCTACACCACAGTAGACGACTCTTCTGCTGCAGTTCCAGCAGAAGCTACTGCTGCTGCTGAAGAGGCTTCCGCGGAGTCGAACGAGCACGCCAGGCAGCAACTGTTGCTGCGCTAGGCAGCAGCAACAGTCGCAAAAGCGGCGCCTGCCGCTGCTGCACGTTCTCGAGTGCAGCTGCTGGTGAGGATGAAACCGCCTAAAGAAGCACAAATGGAAACGCTCCGCTTGCTGCAGATGAACCAGTAATGAATGCTGTGGGTACACCTGAAGGGCTGCGCTGTCACCAAAGCAAAGCAGCAGTCTGACCCTACAAGGGGCTGCTGCTACTGATGCTTGGTTTACCCCCCCACATTTGAAGTGGTCTGCTGAGACATTTCTGCTTCAGCAGCCGGGGCGGCAGCCGACTAGTGCAGCAGCAGCAGCAGCAGCAGCAGCACTCTGACGCTGTTGCTTTGCTGTCTAGAATCTTAGAATTCCTCCTACTTTGTTCCAAAAAGTAAATCTCTTTTCTTGATGTCCGAAAAGCTGTCGCCCGCGTGCTGCCGCCTCCTCTTCAGCAGCAACAGAAGCTTGTGGCTTATTACGCGGCCCGTCGCCTGCAGCATTAACATTACAGCTGCAGCAGCAGACCGCATGCTGCGAACTTGCTGTCCCGGCACCAGTGCCAGCGGGCGTGGAAGCTCTTGCATGCAGAAGACTAGACTTGAATTGTAGAGGTCTTTGGGGGATTAAGGTTTCGGCGTTGGGTGCACTGGGGGAGGGCTTTTCTGTGAGCCCAAGACGCAGGCGTGTCAGTGCCGGCTGTTCTTTCTATTGGCTCAATCTTTATTCGATATCCTCCCTGTCACATTTCAACTAGAAAGGTCCCTGGCTGAATTTTGTGACCCCAGGAAGGCTCCGCAATGCAGCACCTGTAGTGGCTCGCGAAAACTCCGGTGTCAGTGCTAGTTTCAGCAGGCTGCAAGCTTTGCTGCCTTTTTAGAGTTTACAGCTTATGGGACTTCTGGCTTACTTGTTTGCCTAGGAACCAAATGTACTTGTCAATGAGGGCTTTGAAAGGCTTCAGCTTGTGCTGCACTTCAAAGGCACGTAGCTCCACCAAAACGTTGTCCAGCCGGATGGCTCCTGCGCCGGAAACACGCCCGAGGCTCTTGAGCTTCAATCAGGAAAGCCAGAGGCAAAACTATCTTCCTCGAAATCCCAGGCCCAGCTCCAGATTCCAAGTCTCAAACACACGCGCTGAGCCCTGAAAAGCAAACCCTGATCTCCCTAGGCATTCAGGAAACGGCATGACAGCACTGACCTCTGTAGGTAACTGCAGCAGCGAACGGCGACACTCGCACGTAGCAGAAGTACACCCCAAGGCCTGGATCCTGTGGCTGCTGCTGCAGTTTAGCCGGCGGGCGCTTTCCTGCATCTGTTGCTGCTGCCTGAGCTTTCTGTGCGCCCGTCTGCAAAGCACCAGAGCTGCTCGTTTTGGGGGCAGTCCCTGCAGTCGTACGCAACAAACTGCCGCAGCTGCTGGTGCAGTGACTGCAGCAGCGAATATCATGGGCAAGAACGTAGAACTATTTCGCAGTTACGTCAAACTTACAGGACGCATGGGGCTGTTCGCCGTATGTTGGTGCTGCCGCGCCTTGGGCCCCACCCAGCACCGCGGATGCTGTACCATCTGCTGCTGTAGCTGTTGCAACGTCAGCTGGCCCTTGCGTGCACAGAGAGCCGCCAGCAGCAGCAGCAGCAGTCGCCGGGGAAGGCCACTTCAGAGAGGGAGCAAGGAGTGCCACCGCGTCTACTGCTTGGGGGGCAGCGGGCGGGAAGAAAAAACTGTAAAGGCACTCCACGAACGCAGATGTCAGTGAGACTCTGACGGGGTCGATGTGCAGCAGCAAGTAGTCGAACACCTGCGCAGCGAGGCCAGCAGAAGCAGCAGCACCAGCAAACACCGCCCTTGGCTGACAGCGTGAAGAGGAAAAACTGGTGGCACTATACCTGGCATCGTTCAACAATGTGTAACTCGGGCTTCGCAGCAGCGACCGCAACGAAGAAAGCAGCAGCAGCAACAGACGCACCTGGAAACGTCCGCAATCCAGCACTACGAATCTATGGCTGCAGCGAACAGACACCGCATGCGCCGATAGTCGGTGGCTTGGCCTTTCTTTTTGCCCGCCTGCGCCTCCGCCCAGGGAGCCTGCTGCTGTTGCTGCTACTCCCTCCTGCTGCTGCTTCTGCTGCTGCGTGTGGAGCTCGAAGAGAGGCGAAAGCACTCGCACAGCCTTGAGCCCTGGCGGCAGGACAACCCCCAAGAAGGAGGATACAGTAAAGGCCGGTTGAGACAGCTGCAAGTGTCGCTGGTGCTGCTGCTGCTGTTCTGCTTCCTGATTTTGCTGCTGCTGCTGCTCCTGCCTCTGCCGTGCACGCCGCTGCTGCTCTTGCTGGAACCCCAAAAGCATATGCTGTTTCGCTGCCGCTGCATCTTTTCCCAGCCGACTAACGGGGAAAGACTCGAAAATGCTTCCGGCTTTGGCGCCCCACAGCTCTGCTGCTGTTTCCGGTGTTGCTGCTCCTTCCGCTGCTGCTGCTGGCTCAAGAGCGCTTTCCCGTGGTTGTGGATCTCTTGCTGCTCCTGATGGTGCCTCTTGCGCAGCATGCGATACGTTGTCTGCAGCAAACTGCTGCCGCAGCTTGAAGAGCAACGAGGCTTCGTCTTCTGCTGCTGCGTCTCCTGCTACTGCCGCCACGTCTGCTTCTACTGCCTGATTAAGCAGCTTGGAGCTGCTGCTGCTGCTACTAGAGTGCAGCAGTGCGTGCTCGTCATCTGATGAAGACTGTAGGGCTCTTAGGCGGCCCGCTGCTTCTTCGTCGCTGCTGCTGCTGCCGCCGCCGCTGCTACTGCTGCTGCTGCTGCTGAGTAGCGTGTTGCCTGTGGGGTGCTGGAAAAGAGACCAGTTGCTTGCAACACTGCCCCCATCAGCAGCAGCAGCAGCAGGAGCTGCTGCTGCCGTTGCTGTCGGCCTCTCCAATGCACCTACAGATGCAGCACTTTCCATATGACCAAGAATACCCGCGCCTCTGTTCCCCGCAGCTCCCGGCGTCCCATGGGACATTAGGCGATGCAGCTGCGCAGCTGAAGCAGCAGCAGCAGCAGCTGCACGCTGCCTCATCGCTGGAAGCAGCTGTTGCAGCTTGTCGCGAACTTTATTAGGGGCCTTTGTCCTTGAGTTGAGCCTTGCAGCTGCTGCTGTGCGAGATGCTGCTGCTGCTGTTGCACTAAGGAGGCCTTCAGAACAAGCAGAATTAAACCTAGGCAGGAAGGAAGGGCCTGCGGTGGATGCGGCTTCCGGTGTATGCGGAGCAGCAACACCAAGCGCAGCAGCTGCAGCTGCAGCTTCTGCTGTAGTGCTTTTCCTTTGCAGCTTACTCGACCACGGTGCCAGTCGTCGCTGCTGCTGTTTTTGCTGCGGGTGCGCCTCGCCGCCTGTACCTCCAGCAGCAGCAGCAGCACCGGTTGCTGCTGCTTTGGGGCATAGGTCTAGGACACGCCAATCTGCCAAGTCAACTTCCAGCTGCAGGTGTCTCTCGTCCTGCAGCAGCAGCTGCAGGCTACCGGCTGCATCACTGCAGCAGATGCAGCAAAACGGAAGATTGGTGGAGCTGCTTAGGAGAGAGCAGCAAATCTGCGACACATACAGCAGCAAATGGCAGCCTTGGTTGCCTTAGTTTGGAAAGAAGCAGCTCTAAGTTGAGGGTCTTTTCTGGTCTACGGTTTGGTGCAGCATCAAGGGAGCTCCCTGTCAGCTGCAGGACACTGTAGAGGTTGCTAGGGCTTAACATGCTGTTGCTCAGAGCAGCGTGGATTTTGTATGACCTTTAATTGTGTCTCACCTCCTCAACAAGGATTCCGACAGAGATTTGTCGGCGTTGCTGCGTGGCAGGTTTCTTTTTTTGCTGCTGTTCGCAATCACCGGCAGCGAGCGCACTGGCTGCTGGCTGCTGCAGCTGCTGCAACCGCGTCATGCTGGTCCCCGCCACACCTCCCGGAAGCTGCGAGAGGCCCTCATCTGCTGCTTCCTCGACTAAGAATGCATGCAGCAGCTTCCGTGCAACATAGGGCCGCACCCGCCTCTGCTGTGGCGCCTGGGCATGCTGCTGCTGCTGCTGCTGTCCGTGCGATTGCGCTGCAGCTGGTAGATTCGTGTTCTCTGCTTGTCCCGTGGCAGTGGAAGCATTCGCAGCCGATGCTGCTGCCGCTACTGCTGCTGCTGCCGACGCCTCCCCCGCCTTTTCTTGTGCGCGGAGCGTCGGGGTTTCCTCGTGCATATTCTCTGTGGGCTGCAGATGCTGTCTGGAACTAGAAGGCGCACGCGCTGTAGTAGCAGCAGCTACAGCAGCAGCAGCTGCGTTCGCCGCCGCTGCGGCTGCTGCAGCAACAGCCGCAGTTGTCGAAGACGGTCTCGTCCTGCTGATGTTGCACGCCAGCAGCATCCGGTGCAGCAGCTGCTGCAACATGACGAAGCTCTCTGAATTTGCAGCGAAGAGGCATTTGCCGCAGAGCAGCCGGCAGTTGCAGCCAAGCTGAGGAACGGACATTTCCAAAAGACAAGAAACCGTTGCTAGACAGACCACTGGCTTCAAAAGTTGCGGCATTACAGCCACGCTGGATCTGCTGCCGGCGCTGCCCTCTCCACCCCACACTCCTTTTGTGTGCGGCGCCTGTTGAGGCCGAGGCAAAGCTTGCTGCTGCTGCAGCTGCTGCTGTTGCGGCTGCTGCCGCTGCTGGGGCAACTGCGATGTGGCTGCATCGTGGACTAATGAGACGGTGCGCGCGCTGCTGCTGCTGCTACTGCTGCAGCTGCTACTGTTGTAGGCGGGGCTGGCCAAGCCAGCTGCTATATCTGCAGCTGCTGGTGGGGCTGTAGATAAACCCAGCGGTGTTGTTGCATTCTCACTGTCGCTGCTTGTTAGGCAGACATATGCGAGTTGCTCAGGCAGCAGGTAACGGACGTCTGCTTTGCTGCTGCTGTGGTGAGGAACTCCTCGGTTGCTGCGCTGCCGCGTTGCAGCAGCAGTAGGGGAAGCAGACGCAGCAGCAGACGCAACTAACGGAAGGTGCCACAGCAATCCAGCCATGTGAAGGTCTCCCACAGATCCGCACACAGGCCCAACACGGGATATCACGTCTACCAGCAGCAAATGCTGCTGCTGCTGATTCTGAAGCTGCTGCTTTAGCCGACGCCCTGATGGTGAAGTAGCAGGAATGGTCTCCGCCGCAATCTCCAGCCGAGCTTGGGCCACGGCGAGAGGCGTGGAGAGAACAAACTGAGTTGTTTGTACTCCCGAAAGAGCAGCACGAAGTTCGCTGCTGATGCGGCTGTTGTAGGCGTGCTGTATCATCTCTATAGGGGCACAGAGGGCCGGGTCTTGCTCAGGTAGCGGCAGCAGCAGCAGCGATGGAAGAATCGCTGAATGTGCTGCTGCTGCTGCTGCCACCTCCCTTGCCCACCCAAGAGGTATACCACGACAGCAGCAGCCGCACGAGCCGCGCAGCGCCAAAAAGTTGTGGTACCCACTCCCTATGTCTCCGTACCTTGAATGCGTTCCGCTGCTGCTTCTGTTGCTACCCATGCTGCTGCTTCTATTCGCAAGGTGGCTGTGCTGCCTCCTTGCTGCTGCTTCTGCTGCAGCAGTCCAAGCTGCCAACCTTGCTGCTGCAGCTGCAGCGCATGGCTGACTACTCGAACAGGCCTGAGATCCTATGGAATTCTCTACTGCAGCAGTGTCTGCTGCTGCTGCCGCTGCTGCAAGCCGGTCGTTGTCAGCCCACATAGCCTCCACCACGCTCAGGTGCTGCTGCAGCAGCGGGAAGGAGTTTACTGCCATAGCAGCAGATACACTGCAGCACTCTCCTTCAATGTAGGGGTCTTCTGCTGCCCCGCAGCGGCTGTCTCCCGGTAAAGATGCGCGGCTACCGAGAGTCCCGCTGCGACTGCGGCTCGTGTGCGAGGAAGCTTCCTGCAGGAGCTGCTGCTGCTGGCCCCGCTGCAGCTCTATGTAGTGTATGCTGACCTGCGGGTACGTGCACTTGAGGCTTAGCTCTATCATGCCGCAAGACATCTGCTGCTGCTGCTGCTGCTGTCGCCGCATGCGGCGTTCGCCCTGGTGCTGCTCCTGCTGTCGAGTTTCTTTAGGCGGCAATAAGACCTGCAGGTAGGGCTGCAGCAGCTGCCGCGCCGCCTCTGCTAAATTCATGCACTTAAAAATATGAGCAAGACTTGTCGGAGAGAGCAAAAGAGAAGGACAATGCAGCAGCATGCATGCTGCATGCGTAGGGTCGCTCTGCTGCTGCCGCTGCGGCTCCGGCTGCTGCGGCAGCTTCTGTCTTTCAATGCGAATACCCGGTACGCGGAGCAGCGGCAGCAAATCCGCTGATGGCGTGGGAAGATAGGAAGGCACTGTGAGCCCCCATAGACGAGAAGCAGCACGAACAAACTGCTGCTGCTGCAGCAGTTGCTGTCCCTGCTTTGCTGCCCCACAGTCAACAGCAGAAGACCGTCGCCTGACAACGCTGCTGCTGCTGTAAGCAGCTTCCCTGCACTCAAAGCTGAGTAAAACGTGTCGCACCAAGATAACGCTCTGCCGGACTTGATGGGTCTTGATATCTTCGCAAATATCGGCAGCCGTGCAAATGCGCGCTGCTTCTCCTGCTGCTGCTGCGGCTGTTGCTGCTCTTGCTGCTGCAGCTGCAGTGCTAGCACCCCCTTCCTCCTCCGCTACTGACCCTGAAATCCTTGCTTCCCCCGCAGACTTGGTCGTGTCAGACGAACAGTAAATAGAGTCGCTTCCGCTAAAGCTGCTGCTACTGCTGCGCCATTCTTCCTGCAGTAGGCCGCTTCCAAGCCCTTCTCCAGACCACGTGTGCAACCCCTCAAACCACAGCCCCTGCTGCTGCTGCAACTGCACAGGTAGCTCATGCCCCTTGCGCTGCTGCTGTTGCTGGCGTCCTACTCTGGAACGCCACGAAACGCTTCTCCACATATCGCTTTGCAGCAACGACCTTCTTTGCTGCTGCTGTTGCTGCTGCCAGGCAGGCCGCGCCACGCTGCGTTCTGCTGCAAACTCGGAGCCGCTGCCGCTGCTGCTGCTATCCGCCATTCCTCCCCACTCAGAAGACGCCTTGCTGCGAATACTTGCAAAACCCTCGCGAAGTAGCCTCACTGAATCCCCTGCTTTTTGTTGCTGTTGCTGCTCTTGCCGCTGCAGACGTGCGTCTAGTGGCCCCGTAAACTGCTCTGCGCTCTGTCTCGGTGTGCTTCCCACTGCTGCGACTGTTGGTGCTGATGCACCCACATCTGCAGCAGCTGCTGTAGCAGCTCCTGCAGCATGAGCAGCTGCGCTAGTGCTTTCGCGCTGACGGCACTTCGTCTGGCTACTACGCACCGCTTCTTCCTCTTGATGCCTTCGCAGCAGCAGCATGTCGTGCAGCTCCGCAGCAGCAACGCTGCAGCGAGCGAAGTCGCACTTGGCATGCAAATCTCGCACCGCCGCCCTAAGCTTGACTATGATATCTCCCTGCTCTCGGAGCTCCCTATATACCCGAACTAGCCAGTTTGCTTTTTGCTGCTGCTCCAAATTCTGCTGCTGCCCGTGCTGCTGCAGCGGCTGCGGCTCCAGATTAGCATTTGTGGGGGTGGCAGGCTGTGCCGTGCCTTGGCATCTGCCAAACAGGAGCTGCATTAACAGCAAAGTGTGTTCAGGAGTCAAGTTAAGTGACAGCTGCTGCGGCGGCGGCTGCTGCCTTCGTGGAAGATGCGATGGCCACCTGTCGCCAACGGTTCGCTGTTGCTGCTGCTGCTGCTGCTGCTGACGCTGTTGGTGAATGCCTCGGATGAACACTTGTGCGTCGACTTTTAGTTGTGGCAGTGGCTCTGGAACCTGCTGCTGCTGCTGCATGTGTTGCTCCTTTTGCTCTGGCCTGTGCTGGTGCTGCTCCTGCTGCTTGAAAAAAAAGCTCACTCTGGCGAGTACCTGCGCCAGCTGTACCAGTGGCTGCCACGCAACAGCATCCGCAGCAGGACCAGCAGCATGTGTGTCTGTCGGTGCGCGCCCGTAAACTAGGCAGCAGAGGCCGTGCCTCAGCTGCAGCAAACAGTCTAGTGAAAGTAGATAGGGAAGCACAGGGTTGATAGAAGAGCCGCCTGATTCCTCTGCAGCTGCAGGTGCAGCAGCCGCTGCCCCTGCCCCTGCTGTCTCGGCGAAATCCAAGTTGCTACAATGACCCAACTCGCTAGGCTTTGCCCTCAAAGGAGCGGTGGCACCTTTTGCTGCAGCTGCTGCTACTCCCGCCAAATATCGGAAGGCCGCAGCAAAATGCAGTGCAGGCAGCAGCAGCCGCACGAGCATGAAACCCCCGCGACAGAACTCAACCTGTAAGTCTTGAAGCAAGCAGAGCTCAAGTTGTACCTGCTGTTTCCGCCGTTGCTGTCCCTGTTGCTGCTGCTTCTGCTCATTGCTGCTCGTTGGACTTAAACTGGCATCCGGGCTTCTTGGGCCGTTGCTGCTGTTCTTGCTCTTATGCCCGTTGCTGCTGCTGCTACTGTCGTCGCTGTTGCTGTTCCTGTGATGTACACACGCCCAATGTTCTGCACTGATTGCTGCAACAGCAGCAGAAAACGCCATTGCTGCGTCGGCGTCGAAGACTCTTTGGGTCCACGTGACTGCTGCTGTTGCTGCTGCCACGGCTGCTGCTGCACTCTGCCCAAAGCGAATGGCAACCCTCTGCGGCTGCAGCAGCAAACTGCAGACGTCCTCAATTCCCCAGCCTTCAGTGCGTTTGCTGTTGCTGCTGTTGCTGACGCTGATCGAGCGCTCTGGTGCTGCGGCCAACTCAAAAGAAGCGAAGTGTAAATCCAACTGCTCAGACGAAACCAATACGATACATTCTTGTCCCTCAGGAGCATCAGCAGAACTACCCATGTATCCGGAAAATCCCGGATTCGCCAGTATCAGTCTCGTCAAGTACTGGCGCATCAACTGTTCTTCTTGCAGCAGTGGAGCGCCTTGAAACTGCCGCAACGGCGGCTGTTGCTGTTGCTGCTGTTGCTTATCAGCAAACAGCCGCAGTGCAATGGACTGCATACGCAGCTGCAGGGTTCTGTAAGTGCCCAAGGGGGGAGGTGGCAACATGATTGCTGCTGCAGTGGCTGCTGCTGCTGCCCTTCGATAGTCATCCAGGCAGATCGAGAGGCTTTCCAGCCTCAAGGCAGCAACTGGGGTGTATGCAAACTCTGAAGTGGAGATGTTGTCCCTGCTGCCTCTTCGCTGCTGCCACATATGTCGAAGGGCTGCGAGTTGTTTTCTCTGAACTCGACCCTGCTGGTCCAGCTGCTGCACCCGTTGCTCGTGCTGGTGCCGGCGCTGTTGCTGGTGCTGGTGACGCGGCCGCAAAGGAGCAACACAGCTGCCCACAGCTTGCCATGGGGACATGTCGACTACAGCATGCCGCTGCTGTAGCTTTCTGCTCAGCAGTTGCTGCACCTCAGCGCTGCGTACAGCTGGTGCAGCAGCAAGTACAGCAGGATCTGCGAAGGGGCAAAGAGCACGTTGCAGCGGAACGACTTCGTCTTGTTGCTCTGGCTCCTGTGGCTGCTCGTCTTGGTGCAGCGGCTCTTGCTCATTTTGCTGCCGCTGCTCATGCTGCTGCTGCTGATCCTGTCGTTTCTGTTGATCAATAAAGTCGCTGCTACGGGCATTTCGGGGGTTCTGCTTATACCTTTTCAGTTCTCTTGTCCTTCTACCTGTTGGAGGAGCGGATGGCGGCTCCTTGCTGCTTTCTCTGCTATTGCTGCTGCTGCTGCTGCTGCTTCTGCTGTTGCTCTCGCAATAAAAGTCCGTCGATACGGGCGTTTCCGACGGATCCCCCAAAGCTCTGTGGAGGCTTGGTCTAGCCTGGCGGCAGAGGCAGATTTCTATGGTGTTGAAGCCGCCACTACTACTGCTGCTGCTGCTGCCCTCGCTGAGCCCGCCGCTGCTTTCGTCGTTCCTGTTGCTGCAGGCGCTCCCAGTACTCTTGGCATCGTTATCGTCGCTTTTAGTGCACACTCGGAGGTTCTCCTCAGGAATATGCAGCAGTTGGTCGCTTGGAGCCTCCTCTTCGTGCGTATGCCGACTTGCTGCTACTGCTGCTGCACCTGCTGGTGCTGCTGCTCTTTCCGTTATTACTGTTCGCGTGAGGCAGGCTGCGTAAACCCGAGACAGACAAAGGTACAGCGGAATCGCGAGTGCCGCTGTGCAAGCGTCTCTGGCAGCAGCAGCTTCAGCAGCAGCAGCAGGAGACCGGACTTGCTGCGGGTCATTGCTGCAGCGGACTAAACGACCAGTGGCAAGAGAAGCTGTTTTGTGGCGCTGCAGCTGCATCTGGTAAGTTGATGCTGCGCCGATGATTTGCCGAACCAGCGGCCCCACTGCATGCGCTGCATCGGCGACTGCAGCAGCAAGAGAGTCGCCCCGCAGTGTCTCTGGATACACCGCAGTAACCCCGTCAACAAAAACGCACACCCACTGCTGCGTCTCGCCATAAACCTGCGACTGGTGCTGCTGCTGCTGGTTCTGGCTCAACTCATTCAGCAGCAAAGACTTTCGGTGCACTGACACACGAATTTTGTCTCCGCAGAAAATAGGGGGCTCCACTTGCATCCGCTTTCGCGTCTGCTGCTGCTGCTGCGGTCCTTGTTTTTGCTGTTCCTGCTGCTCTTGCCGGTGCTGGTGCTCATCCGTCTGCTGCTGCTTGGCATCCTGGCCAACGCAGAAAACTTGAGGATTTGTTACCAAGACGTCGACGTACGGGTAAGGAGTGTTTTCCAATTCCCAGCGTTTGCTCCTTTGTTTCTCTCCTTGAAGCTTCTGCGACTGCTTCTGTTGCTCCTGTGGCTGTTGCTCCTGTTCTTGTTGCTGCTGCTGTTGCTGCTCCTTTTTCTGCTGCCCTTGCTGCTGTTTCTGCCGATTGTCCGTGGAACCGTAATTCGCAAAACTGTGCTGGTGCTCCGCTTGCAGCTGTTGCAAGCGCGTTGCTTCCTGCTCTACCAGTTTCCGCAAAACAGCAGGGGTTTGATGGAGCGAAACAGGATGTATGTTCACCGTCAGGTCCTCCGTCTTCACCAAAAATTCGGAAGAAACGAAAGCTGAAATGCTTCCTATTCCAATCTGGAGCACCGGCTCGTGGCCACCATGCAGGCGGTGGTCCTGCAGAAGCAAATACAAAAACGCACAAAGTGTCCATACACCCGAAGCTCTTCTGCAAACAGAACCCCGTGTTGCTGCTGTGCCTGCTGCATATTGTGTCGCAGCTGAATAGTGGCCAGCAAGCCCCTGCCTGCTGCAAGGGCATCACCGAGGCGTGGGCGGCTGCAACACCAACAACCCCGCCAAGGACATCTTCAGCAGCAGTAGTGGCAGCAGCAAAGTCAGCAACATCTTCGGCGCGAGCAGCACAAGATGCTTACTAGCTTCAGGGCAATAAGAGAGGGCAGTAGCAAATCTTGCTGCACTGCCTCTACCAGAGCAAAGAGCGGCTGCAACAGCTGTTGCTGCAGCACAAAGCTGCTAGCCTGCTGCATAGACACTTTGACGGACCTCCCGCTGTGAGGCACCCAGACGCACAAGTCTGAAATAAAAGCTGTCTCTGTTCCTTCGCATGCACGCAGCACGCTCTCTGTCTGGCCCCGCTGCTGCTGATCCTGGTGTTGCTGTTGCACATTCTGCAGACTCTCATGCACTTGAAGGTGAAGAGACTGAAAAGAAGTGAACGCATGGCATTGGCGTAGCTCTTCAGTTTCGGTGCCACTGCTGCTGTCAACGCTGCTGCCACTGCTGCTGCTGCTGCTGCTGCCACTGCTGTTGTCACTACTGCTGCTGCTAGTTTCGACGTACATGGACTGTACGTGGAGCGGCATGGCAGCAACAATAGCTCCACCAGTGAGTGAAGAGCTGTGTACATGCATAGTCTGGATAAGGAGCCGCAGTAGCACTTGGCGTTGCTGCTGCTGCTGCGCCTCGTGAGGCTGCTGCTCAGGATGAGGCTGCAGTGTAGCAGCAGGCGAGTACACGGCGAAGTGGCGAGCCACTAAATGGAAGCAATCAGGAGTCAGCCCCTCAAACAAGTCCAAATTCTGGACTGCTGCAGCGAAACTGCGGATACCTGGGGACCAGTCGAACCCGGCAAAGAAAGGACATGTGCCCTCTAGAAAAGGTAAATCTGCTGCTGCTGCTGCTGCGGAAAAAATGTCACGTCCGTTCCCTGCTGCTTCTCGTGCAGCCGCAGCTCCTGACGCAGTTTCTTCGCCTGATGCTACAACCGAAGCAAAGCCTTCTGCTTCGTCAGCACTTCTTCTGGGAGCCTCATTTCCTTTGATCCTACTGCTGCAATTGCCAGGGTTGCCATTTTGGCTGTTGCTGTTGTTTTCTTTGCTGTCAGCAGAAAAAGAAGGGGAACAGGGCTGCTGCAAGGTGAACCTCTCCTTGCAGTGCCTGTAGAGAGCGCGAAGGTACAAAATTACTAGGACCCAAAACAATAACCCCTCCTCTCTCCAGTGGAGCCAGCCCCCCGGCAGCACGACACGTACGTGCTGTCGATACAGAGGTATCAACTGCACCTGTCCATACACCCCAATCCGTGCTGCTTCCCCCAGAGGCTTAATCTCGACGCTGCTGCTGCTGCAGCTCAGAATCAAGGCTCCACACCATCCAGCCAAAGTAAAGGCGCTTGGAACCCACTGATCGCCCAAAGAATTCTCATCAGGGAGTAGCACCACACTCCCGCTGCTGCCACAGCAGCAACTCCGACTCCCGCAGCTACTGGAGCTACTACTGCCATCGCCGTAAGCAGCTTCGAGACGTTGCAACTCTCCAGCGCCTATAAAAAATGACACCGCCGCGATTGCTGCATTCGTGGCGTTTGTTTTGGCTGCCACTGGCTCTTTGTCCGCTGCCGTTTTTGCTGCTTTTGCTGCTGCCGACCGAGGGGACAGAGCAGGCAAACTGCCCATCTCGTCGCCTGAAATCCCTTGCGACGGCACCGAGCAAAGAATGGAGTGGAGAGCTTTAGCTGCTTCTGTTGCTGCTGCGTCCCTACGCGCTGCTACTGCAGCCGCTGTTTCTGTTGGATCCGAAACTGCAGCAAAAGGCCCAGCAGCAGGAACGCCGCCGTTCAGAACGTGAGCGGTGGATAGCCTGCAGAGGCCTGTGGAGACAGCAAAACGCACGAGTTTGCTGCTACTGCCGTCGCAGCTGTAACTCAGGGCAGCCTTATCTTTGCAGTTTCCTGTAGCTGCTCCCATAGATGACAATGGCGGCATGTGGTCCCGCCGCTGCTCTTCCGCAAGATGCTGCTGGAGCTGCTGCATCTCCTGCAGCTCCTGCTGGAAATCGCAGTTGACCAAGTTGACTTGTCGCTGGGTTTGGCGCACCACTGTCTCTAGCTGCAACAGAGCACCGTCCGCATGCAGCAGCAAGGCGCTTTTGCTGCTACGCTCGAGAACTTGCAGCAGCAAACGCGGCACTGAAACAAGCACAGGCAGAGTCCTCTGCTGAGTGTCTCCATGGTTCCTGTTGCTGCTGCCCTGAGGCCCTTGTGCATCCGCGACACTTTGAGTGTCGCAGGTGTTCTCTTTCCTCAACAAATCCCCCCTAGAGCTGCTGGTGCTGCTACTGCTGCTTTTGTTTCGAGTAGATCTCCTGCATCTCCAGTAGGCATCAATTACTCTGGCAAGAAGATTGACAAGGATGTTGACGGCGACAGTCCCGCTAGAGTGTAGGTACACTGCGCGCGCCGTGCATGTGCTGCTGCTGCTGCTGCTGAGACCTGAGTCCAGCAGCAAAGTCACCTCCACGGTTTCCTCCGTGTGCAGCAGTGGCGGCAAAAGCAGCGCAGCAGGCGGCAGCTGCTCCGGTAGTACCAAGCGGCCCCGCGACCGGTGCACGGCCTTCACAGGGCACAGCCACTTGTCTTCGCCCGTTACTAGCTTACTGACATGAACACCAGCAACCCTTAGAGCAGCATCTGTTGCGGCTCGAAGACCAAAAGCATTCAGACGGCCCATGCAGTACACAGACATCAGGTGAGACAAGTACGTGGCACCCGAAACGGTCATGTCTTTGCTGTCCGCTTCCACGGCACCTCGCCACCACCACCTCCTTGCTGGTGAGGCAGTGCAGCTGCAGCTGCTGCTACTAGTGCAGCAGCTATTGCTGCTGGCATCGCTAGCAGAAAGTTCGCGAGAGGCCTGCCGAGACGAGCTTCCACTCAAAGCAGCTGTTGCATCTTTGCTGCTGCTGCTGATTGTGACTCCTTCTTCTTCAGCTTGAAGTGCAGCGGGTCGTCTGTGCTGGAGCTGCTGCTGCGGCCGCTCTCCTACTACCGTCCTTGTAGAAGCTTCTACTGAGTGCGTGCTATCCCCGGTATGTTTTGCTGCAGCGGCAAAGGCTGCGGAGCTGCGTGCAGCAGCAGCAGCAGCAGTCAACAAGTCCGTGGGCATCACGGAAAGACAGCCAGATGCGTCTAGCAGCAGACGGCAGCATAAGCCTCCTGTTGTGACTGCGTGCACCCGAAGGGACGCAAACGCTGCAGAAGGCAACAGCAGCAATTCGTTGGCCGTCAATAGGACGCCCATGCTGCCGCAGTCGTCTTGGAACTGCTTGTTCAGCAACTGCTGCTTTTGCTGTTGCTGCTGCTGCTCCCGCTCCTGCAGTTCTTGCTGAGGGAGCGGCTCGGGCAGCATTAGCAACGCGAGCACCTCAATACAGCCAGCGCTGAACGCGCAGGTCCGCGCCAGTGCATGTAACATGCACAACTGCAGCACGAACTGGAGCAAACTAGGGCTCGTTCTAGCATCATCTGCAGCTTTTTCAGTTGCTGCTTTTGGTGCAGGTGCCGACGCCGCTGCTGCTGCTGCCGCTTCTGAGCTTGCTGGTAGCTCGGTATGTTGCTGCTCTAGGGTGTCAGTCGAGCTCGCTGCGACTCCTGTGCTGCTGCCATTGCTGCTGCTGCTGCTGCTGCTGCCGCTGTTGCTGCGATTCAGGCGAATCGTAACAGATATGCGGTCCGCCTTGAGCAGCAAGCGGCTGGTGAGTGGCTCTTTTATACGGCTGCTGCTCTGCTGCAGCGCACGCCGTATAAGCAGCAGACAACCTGAGAGGAAGAAGACGGGTTTAAGTAGCTCGTCCAGTATCCTGCTGCTTCTTGCTTTGCCGCTGCTCTCCCCACTGCGCTTCCTGCTGCCGTGGCTGGTGTTTCTGCTGTCGTTATCTGGAGCAGTATCAGTTGCTGCTGCTCGACAGGGCTCACCGCTTTCAACAACTCCGTCAGTGCGGCTGCTGTTCCTGCTGGTGCTCTGGCTGGTGCTAGGACTAAAAGCCTTCCCCGCTACCATGCGGCTAATAGACAAGTGCAAAAAGGAGACAGAAATACGTGTTTCGCTGCTCTTGTGGGTGACGCATTCGTCGCACTTCCACCTGGGGCTGCTGCTGCTGCTGCAGTTTTCGCAGGCTGCACAGTGTTGCGTCACCTCCTCCTCTAGCACGACGACGGCATCTTCCAACTTGAGAAAGCCCCCGTGGCGGACAGATTCGCATGTCAGGTACAGACGCCTCGTGCTGCTGCTGCTGCGGCTGCTGCTGCTCTGTATCGGCGAGACAAAACGAAAGTCAGCAGCAACAGAATCCGTCGTTGTCGAGATTTGGGGAGCCCCCTCCTCTGATAGCTTTCGTGGCCGGTTGGCCACAGGCAGCAGTTGTTCATCTTCAGTGTTTACCTTGCGGCTGCTGGAGTTGCTGCTCGTGTTGCTATCGTTGATACTGCTGCTACTCTCGTTGCTACTGTCGCTGCGGGTAGACTTTATTTGGACTCGCCTCAAAAGTCGCGGCAGGAGAAAAGAAAGAATGGGAGGCAGGATTAGGCCGGCTAGTAAGAATAGCACAAAGCACAACAGCGGTGGTAGCAGCAGATGCAGCAGCAACTGCTGCCGCAAGCCGCTAAATGTCATGGCAGAAGCATGGATACGCCACCAACCGATAGGCCTCGTTTATGCTTCCAGATGCCGTCTGCTGCTTGTCCTTGATCATAAGCTGCTTCTGCTACAGCTACTAGTACTCCTGCTGCAGCTACGATTACTCCTGCTACAGGAGCAGGATCAGCAGCTTCCGCCACTGCTGCTCCTCCTGCCACTGCAGCAGCAGCAGGGGGGCAAGACATGGAGCATGAAGTCATACCCCTACAGTTAAGACAAATTCTTGGCAACAGACACAACTAAGGACGGGGTCCTATTGCTGCTGTTGCTGCTGTCGCTGCTGCTAGCTTCAGTGGCATAAGGGCAAAGCCCTACGTCACGTTCTTCTTAGGAACCGATGGCTATACATCTAAACAACTTGAGTCGTACTAGTTCATTGAAGTTGATGAGGTCTCCATACTGCATGCGTAGCAGCAGCAGCCCCTGCTGCTGCTCCAGCTGCTGGATGTATCACTGCTGCTCGGCCGGCGTAGCAGCATAATCAGCAGTTATTGCTCAAGCAGCACTAGCTTTGAGTAAAAAGGATCAGTCTTACTATAAAAAAAAGAGGATTGTGTGTGTGAACGTAGACTTCATGCATGCAGCATCACCGGAAGCAGACGGTGTGTGTCTGTCTCCTCATCCCTATGGCTTGTAGCTGCGGGAACTCCACTGTGTGGGAGAACTGTCAAATGCCTTAGACTAGGGTTTAATGTATGTCTGAATTACTAAAGCTTACGCTGGTCATAGGCGCAGTACAAGCAGCAGTAGTACCAGCAACGCTCACAGGAGCCAAAACAGCACTGAGACGCTCTGGCATTGGACATGCTGCCTCATTTGTTGCGCATGGCGCGGTGAATACTTCTGGTTGTTATCGCGGTGTTTTGCTGCTGCGGCGCAGTAGAAGCAGCAATAGTAGCAGCAACGCTCACAGGAGCCAAAACAGCACTGAGACGCTCTGGCATTGGACATGCTGCCTCATTTGCTGCGCATGGCGCGGTGAATACTTCTGGTTGTTGTAGCGGTGTTTTGCTGCTGCTGTCTGGTGCTTCTCTTCCGAGCTGTGGAATAACGATGCTGTTTGCTGGAGACCTTCCGCACTGTGGCCTAGTGATATACCTGCTCGTTCGCGCTCCTCTCTCTTGCCGCATACGGGATATGCTGTCGACGTGTGGTACTGCTACATTCTGTTGCTTCCTACTGATTTTGAAACTACCGACTGTTTCTGCTGTCCCCTTCTCCACTTAACTGATGGTGCAGCTGGCTGCTGCTACCGCTTCAGTCGCTGAGGACGGTAGCACAGTTGCCAAGCACGCACAATTCGACCAGAAACTGACTGCCTAGGTGAAACTCCAGTGGTGGTAGTAACGAGAGCAACTGGGGAGGGCACCCTTATCTAGCAAACAACGTTTAAAGCGGAAGTACGGGATCATGAGAAAGATCCATCTAAGAAGTTCCCTAGTATGTAGACTACGCTTAGGCTATGGAGACCCGTGAGTTGGGTGCCTGAGTTGGGTGCCTAACGGGCCCTTCAACTTTGGAGTCAGTGCATGTTCAGGGCACTATTTTCATGAGTAACTGGAAGCTGCTGATGCGGCGATTCCAGAGTCAATAATGTTCCCCGTTCCAAGCTTAGATGCTACAAAATCTGCCCACAATCAGGTGGAAGAAAATCATGCAGGGTCCATAGCGTATTACGCTTGTCGAGTGGAGAGCGGCTGCAGGAATGCACGAGATCCTAAGCCTCCACTGCGCGAAACTCCACACGGACTCGTGGTGGTGGAACAAGTAATCACTAACAAGCAATAGACTGAGGATTGAAAAAGATATGGGGATGGCGTAAGACCAAAGCTTCGATGACCAGTCATTTGCGCGTTGAGTATAAGGGGATATGCTTATCAGAAATGAATGCCTCTGCAAAGGGGCGCAGATCTAGATATCCCAACAGGCATGCGGCAGTAGTGGTAGTGTGGGAAACACTGCTTCAAGCTGTCGTGTTGCTTGGCGCAATTACGTGCGTTTGCAGGAGGGGAAGGGCCTGAAGAGGCAAGAGAGTCTTCCCAGCAAGCAGGTCAACCAGGTGTCCAAAAGAAAACTAGAAATACTAGTTTTCTTTTGGACGCCCGGTTGGTGGATGAGGCGTGCGGGGAGAAACAAAGCTAGGGAGCAGCCCGCATGGGAATTTTGATTGTGTGTCGCAGCGGTGAAGAGACCGATTCCGGACACACGGACGACTCCCCGAAATTTGTCGCGCGCCAAGCAAATCGAGCGCGCAGAGTACTTTTCTCTTTCGTGGTGTAAGTCAGTGCGGTAAACTGTGTGACGGTGTTCAAGCTATGCATAGCAGCAACCAAATCGTCTGCTGGGGCCCTTGAGACCACCGTCATACATGGAACAGTTGTGCATATACATTCTCCGCATCAATGTTTGTCTTGTCTACTTACTTGCATATTCTGAAAATAGGGGTCAGTGGCACAGTGCAGCGCAATATCTAGGTACCTCGAAAAGGCTTGAAAAGTGCAAATTTGCACGGAAGGCGCCGCAAACAGACAAACTGGATTGGGGCCAAATGCAAGCAAGATGGCTTCTTTATATTATTCCTAACTTTCACGGAGTCACTCTTCGGCTTCTTTTATGCACTATTCTTTCTCTGTGTGCTTTTTGCTACTGCTGCTCTGTTCAAGCCCACTCGAGACGCGATGTTCATCGAAAGTCTCTGGGCGGCCTTGCAGCTTCACAGTGGCTTCCCTCTCGGCTAGCCACCCCTTCTTCCAAGCAGTTGAATTTCAGTTTTAGGCCTTTTGTAGTATTCCCCCGCAGACGCCATCTACTCCGGTACAAATCCATGACGTCCTACCGCGTTCCGCCAAGATGCCAGGTTGACCTCAAACGAGGCACAGTTTGGTTATCACCTCATATGTAGGTATATCCTTTGGCAGAAAAGATTAAGATAGACGTCCACTGCTGCCGCTATTGTCTTCAGTCTATCTCCTGATTTCTGTTGTGCCTTCGCACCCTCGTGACAGCAGTACTTGTCCCGTAAGTAGACACTTCGTATTCACCCACATCTTTGCGTGACTATTCGTATAATTTGCAGAAGTTGAATAGGCGCTTCCAACTTCCTTCCTATAGGGGAAGAAAGCAAGTTCTAGGCATTTGCGCCGTCTCCAGAGCGTTCATTGCTGGTCTCAGATACGCCTCACTTCCCTTTCTCTTATAGGACTGTTGAGGGCCTTGTGAGCTTTCTGAGTTTGGATGCAGCGACTCAGTAGGAACCAAAGGAGCGAGTCTCCCCACTTCTCCACAAGCCATCCGGAAAAATGTGTCTGTTCTGGCGCAACAGGGGATTGGGTGGCCCTATTTCACGTATAATACGCTTTTCTGCATTTCCTACGTATGTTTTGGGCTTCATAGATCAGCGAATAAAGTCGAACTGTCGCTCTGCAATTTCTGCGGTTGTCCCCAGGGGATTCAGCACGTCAACCTGCAGATGGACGCACTTGCTCACACTTTTTTGTATAATAGCTAGTCACCAGAATTGTATATCGTTGGATCACCACTAAATATGAGCACATGTAGGCGTTGGTCTTCAACTCAGTTGCACATACGCAGAAGACGATAATCGAGCAATGCCACTGCTCTTCTGGTTCCCCTTCTTCTGGCAAAATATTGAGTGGAAATCTCGTATTTTGTATGCAAAAGCAGCTTGCATCTGTTGACCAGTCTTCTTGGTGCGGTCAGCATCAGGGAAAACATGTCACGTTTTGTGAGTCATTGCATCATCTTTAAGGAACTGAAGTCCGGAATAAGCGGGGAGCAGTTAGTTCGTTGTTGCCTTGAAGGCAACAAAAAATGCAAAACATTATGCGGAAGCAGATGCGCACTGGATACTGCTTGGCGGATTCAGCGGAATTTTTGGCCTTACGACAACAGGCATATATAGACCTGAAAGAACCCGAAAGCCTCTTGGTTTTCGGGACAATATATGGCACGTCGCCAAATGGCACAGGATCACAAGCAAAAATACATCCCAGCAAATACCACAAACCGGAAATACCAAAAGGTGACGCCTAGAAGGACGTGTGCAAGTTTCCTCTTACAAATCGATGTTTTATAGCAAATGCCTGTGATGTGACGTCATTGATCAACTTGGAAGCGTGACTTCCCAGGCCAGCTATGTCTGAGTCAATACATATGTTTAAAGTTGCCGGCCGTATGAAACCAAGCGGATAAGGCTGATTGGCTTCTGTTGCTAAATTTTGGTAGGCGGGAAAGCTTAAGGGGGAAAATTAGGCAAAAGCTGGCCTAAGACGATTTCGACACAGCTAGCTGTTGTGGATGCAGAGCTCCCAGCAATAACACTTTTGGCTTCCTGGACCGAAGTTTAGTTTAGCCCGTGCTGGGTGAGACGGCCTACAACTCCCTGATAAGCCGAAACTTCCTCTCGCACCCCTTCACATTCATCCCGTGATAATGTCGTCAGCATTTCCTTCAATTCGTTCTGAGTGATAGCGCACCATTTACAGGAGAACAGCCCGGGGTGCGCATCCTGTATTGTTTTCCGTTGCAGTGAAAGACGCAAAGACAAGGCATGTGGAGTTGACATACCCCAAGGTCCATCTGATTGCTCCAATCCCTTTGAAGCAATCTTCGCAGAAGCTTCGCCAGCGATAGTCTGTGTGAAAACATGCGAAGCCAAGATGAAGCCCGCCGATTGAAGCTTTATAAAGTGATGGAGCGAGATGTATTCCTTACGTAAAAGGCATTACGTGAGCTGAGCATGCTGGTGTCCGTGACCAATACAGGTGCTAGCTAATATAACAAACCTGCAGCATGGTGCCTGGTCTTCTACTAAGGTCTGCAGCAAAGGTATTACTAAGATGCGGAGTCTTTCATTTGAGAAGTATTCCCATATTTGCTGCAACAAGCAAACAAGTATGCCAGTTGGATTTAACGACGGCCTAGAACACTGCTCCAGAATTCTGCGCCAGAAGCATCGAGCTGTGAAGCACGTAATGCTACAGGCAATTCCGCTGCACAGAAATCCTACGTGAAGGTAGAATGCCACGTCTTGGCGGATAAATGCGTTCTTGCACGACGCGACCTCCTGAAGAGCTCGTAGAAGGCGCTGCTCCAGAACTGAATCAGCAGGGATCTTTGCTGCGTGGCGTCGGTGTTCGCTCTGCCGAAGATCACCGGAGCAGCCACGCATGAATGAGTGATTCTCGTGCCTGACCAAAGCCCTAGGTGCTTGCTGTTGTGCCCTTTAGCGTCTGCCTTGGGTATGTGACTCACTTCTACCACAGACCGCAGTGCGAAACCAGCTTCCTGCCGGACTGCCCATGCTGCAATGTACGCACGCCCACACAAAGCACGCGAAAACACACACACACACACACACACACACACACACACACACACACACACACACACACACACACACACACACACAAAATGATTTAAAGCCCAGTCTACAGAAACAAAACTTATTTTGCATTTCACAGAATTCCCACCGAAATATTGTAACATCTCGACCTCTTCTGAGTAGGCACAAGTGAAGTATGATGCAATACTCAGGTCTGTATACGGGCAACTGGCGCCGAGCTTCATGCTCGCCTGATTCTTTATATTAATGCTTCTCTCACCTGGGTTCAGGAGCAAACCGGTAAAGAGGTGCCACCACTTCTCGTCTTCCTGCTTCTTGATGCACAGTCAGAGGAATACAAAATAATTCGACAGTCAGGTCGAGGGCATAGCACGCATAACAGTATTGGCGACGGTGCGGAGCATGAACTGAACACCTTTTAACTGTAAATTAGCACGCATAGATGAGGTGTTTTGAAGAAAGACGAGCTCACCACGGCATTCAGGATCACGGGGAGCTGCTGAGCTAGGGCTGCGTGAATTCGCCAGCAGTCATCTCCTTCCTCATCTGTGGCAAATTGGATGCTTGAGATGAGCGGGGACTGAAAGCATGACACGCAAAACAGTGATCAAGACGAGTACATTTTGAGTTCGGAGCTGCAATGGTTGTTCAGCTACGATCCACGTCTGCTAGCCTAGAGTGGTTCTTCACTTACGATAAATGTGATCTCTTCTGCTGTGAGAGAACACAAATGTTCCAAAAATGCAAGTTTTAGTTTCCAGCTTCCCTGCCTGCAGGCACGTCGACTCAAGAACCAGTGACGGCTTCCCAAACCTGGGGAATCAGCGCCATTGCTTATTCACTTTGATGGGTTGCGTTGCAATGCAGCACTGGAGGACCCACTGAATCAGTTCTACTGCAAGTTCTAGAAGTGCACGCCTCTGGGGTTCAACGGACAGTGGAATGATGGAAATCAGTGCATCGAGGCATGCGCCTAAGAACAGCCACAAGGCGAGCAGTCGAAACCTGGAGCCATCGTCTACTGTGGAAACATTCTGACGCATTTTTTATATTGCGTGCAGTAAAAATCAGTTTCTTTGATGGATGACACATAAGGGCGCCACTCACCTGGTAACCGAGATCCCTGACTTTTACAGCCGTCCTCAGCTATTCGACTAAGTTCCAGCATCCAAGACTCACGCACGAATGAAGTACTCCCGGCTAGCTGAACAAAGCACAACTTTAGATCATACCTTCAACAGCAGCCCTTTCCCTCGCACTGGCTTTGTTTTACCTACATGAAATTGTTAGCAGACGTTTCGCAAAAATGCCGTAGCTTCAGAGACGACAGCGCCGCAAGAACAATGGGGCCAGCTCACCTCTGCCATTTGTGGAAGGACGTGTAAAGCTGCCATCTTGACCATTGGCTGCGACACAGCGGCGCGTAATTCTTGATGCGCCGCTGTGGAATTTTCTGTCGTATGGTGCAATGCGTATCCTTAAATGAAATGCAGCAAAATTTGGCCTGCCGTGCTCTTCTCCCCCAAGCTTTCGGAGTTGCGGTTCAGCGATTCAACGACACTCACAGATCGATCAGTAAGAAATTTAAAAAGCAAAGATGTCATGCCTGTCATAGCAGCGGTCTCCTTTGCTTCAGCAGTTACGCCATGCGTTAGACCGCAGAAAAGAAGGGAAATATCTTTCAGTGCAAGGCACACAGTTGCTCGAACCCGCCACGAGGAGTCGCCTGCATATTTCAGTAGCACATATAGGGGGTAGCAGAAAAGCGGACATTGAAAAAGGCCTATGGTATTGATTTCGTGCTTTTATGTAGCGTAGGGCTATTATATGGGGTCGCGCCCTCACTGCAAAGCACTGGTAAAAAGTTGTTCCCAAGTGCTCGGAACGCTGCAGCGTGTCTTCGAGCCATTGCTGCTACCGCTCCAACCCCCTGCATCCTGCAGCTTTCCTGCGCGTACACAATGGTAAAGGTATCTTGAACACCATCTCAACTATGCTGCATATGTCAATACTAAGGGATGGACGTGGTCAACGCCTTGCTCGCAAACTTACATTTACCATCAGGGAGGATTACTCAGCCACTTACGTGTAGGGATAACGTAAATTTTTGGGTCGCTGTGTAGACAGCAATCATGAGCTCTCCAATTTGTTTCTCTCCTGCAGCAGAGTCTCCCTCTGCGACAGCACTAGCGGTGTCGTGGATCTGCGACAATTGCTGCAACCCATCCACTTCTGCTGCAATGTAATCCACAAAGGTGGGCAGCTGCTGGCCAGCTGCAAGCTGAACAGAGCAATCCTTGTCTCCACAAAGCCTGACGTATGAAGTAAGTAGCCGCTGTTTCAAGTCCGTTAATGCTTCAAAAGCTCTGGAGTCCTCCATTGTCCGTTTCCCTGGGTCTTTTGCGTGTTTTGCGTCAATAGTTGACATGCATCGACGTATGGAGTGAAGTAGAGTGGGTACTAGTGATGCAGCCGCTAGACGGAAAGCAGCTTGCTTTTCTTCGCCCAGCTCTAAAACTCGAAGTGCCACTTCGGTCCTAAGGATATCCGCATGGTTACACCTTGAAATGAAGGCGGTGAAGGCCTGCAGTGCCGCTGTTTTTAGCTCCTTGCTTCTGTGAAGCATAATTCGAAGCAGCAGGCTTGATATTATGCCGATTTCTTTGTCTGCCCAGAGGTAGTTGGAGCCCCCATTCCCATCATTTAGCGCTTCAGACAGCTCGAAGAACTTCCCTATTTCGTCGCATAGCGCGATCAAGACTTCCTCATCATCTTCACCTACTTCGAATTCTGCAGACGAAAATAAATTGACCGGCGAATGTGAAATAGGGCCGATTCCTAAAAACGGCGGCAGCCGAGCTAGTAGGTAATTCTATGAAACGTTATGATGCATCAAGTCTCGAACTTTAAGCATGTCTGAATTTCACAAGATAGTTGGCGGATTGAAAGGAGATAATATTCTTGCAAGGACTCTGACAAGCGCTGTACGTAAATCACTGACAACTTCGTCCAAAAAGCAGTAAACCAACCAAGCGGAAGCATCCAGTAGCCCACCAGCTTCAGCACATACTTAAACGAGAAAAATGGAAAGTCACACGAAGCATCTGCAATAGGGTATTAGTACAGCCGCAACTAGAGGAATCCGTTGAATCTGTCGCGCGCCTTAAGGCTACACCGAACGTTTTTTATGTTGGATGGCTGGTGAAACGGACCTTGCAAGAACAGGAGAAACTCTTCAACTGCGCTTCCAAGAGCATTAAAAACGAGACGAATGTTCAGGCATCCCCGTTTTCGCACCTGAGATACATATTTGAGGGATAAGACAGAGAGGAAGGGGCTGACAAAGTTTGGTGGAAAAAGCTTCACCGGCAACAGACGCCACAGCTACTTCACACTCGGCTAGACTGCGTGCCTTGGCTGATTCGCTCAGGAAGTCTTGGACAAACAGCGCAACTTTCTGGTCCAGCTGATCATCGTGGTCCCCATTTGGACTGCAACCTGGGGTCTTCCGCTGCCCTGAACCTGATGTTGGGTCGCCGCAGAATGCCGTGGTTGAGTCTCTCGCCTTTAGGTGGGTACACGGCGGGTTAATAGCTCCGCGTCTGAATAACAAGTCCCTGTATATGCCATGCCAATCCATGCTTTCATGATTTGGACTGCTATATTTGGCTCTCTCGCGCGATGGTTTACGCGCTAGGACATAATGAGTGTCTGTTGCCATATTTACGAGCCAGCCAAGCCCTTTTTCAGTACCCAACAGACACGCCAAGAAGAAGGATGAATGCTGTAGCCAGCGTAGCAAAATTTAGGCGAGGGTCCAGCCTCGCAATTAAGCTACGCGTGTTCAGGCCTACAATTGTCAGGCGGCTTTGCAGCTCTGCACGCACTTCTCACTATGGGCACCGCGCAGTGGGCTGGAGGAAAGGGCTCTGCATGATACCCAGAACAGTTGCTGCCAATGCGATCAGACGCCTGGTTCATCCACATAACAAGCCAAGGCACTGATTCCTATCTAGTAGCTTGCCCGCGACTGAGCCGGAGGGGTGCGTCCTCGTAGTCTCAAACGACTGCCATCCACTTGTAAACCTGACCCTTTCCACAAAAAGTCCATAGGATTTGTTGAGGAATTTCCTCCTGAGATGCCCCTATCATGGGACTCACTGCTGCCGACAGGGTATCACGCCCCTCCTGTGAGGTCCTTGCTGCAATGCGTAGAAACAGAAAACTCCTGAAATACGATATGATGGGCCAGCATGAGCTAAAATATTAACTCGAGACAGAACTGTGGGCACTTGTCCGTATTCTTGGAAATCAGTCCCACCTGAAACCCCCTTGAAGGATGGGTCAACTGCTGCAGCGCGTTGTTGGAGGGGCGCGCCTAGATTACTTTCAATAACGCCAAAATTGCTTAACTTCTGTGTTTTGTTATTCTGCATTCGTTTACACGAAGATTTGGCTTATGGGTGGACTTCCCACAGTTCACAATTCCCTGGGGTGGCCACCATTACTCGCATTGCCATGATCCCCACTTAAAGCATTCTGCTACGCTTCACACTTAGAAGATTACTATGTGCGTATTCTAACTGTAGCTTAGGTGGTAACGAAGTAGCTTCCACACAATCTTTTTCATGAGAGATCTACTGAGGGCTTCAACTTTGGAGCTTGTCGCTGGCGCACCGTAGACACCAAAGCATCGCAGTTGCCATTGGAGTGGCTGCTTCAAGAGCATTGTCTTTTGCCCTGCTGCGAAAGCGTAGGTTTGGCAGAGTCTGTGCCCAGGATCCCGTTGTCGAATGACACCAAGTTCCGCATCTGTTGACAGGAAACGGAGGAAGGTCGCTCTCCCCCAACCAGAAACTCGTAACCGCACAGGATTTCGCTGTTAAGGCGGGTTACAATTTTTCTTCTAGCGTTTTTTGGTAATTAGAAAATCCGAAAGTCCCGAGGAACCGTGAAATCGGGCAGGCTGCTGCGGAAACGCTCCAAACAGACGGCCGACTCCCGGATATCTGACCCGCGCCGGGAAAATGAAGCGCGCAAGATACTGTTGTCTTGCTTCGTGCAGACCAGCGTGGCAAAGTTGCCTGTGCCAATCTTCATACGGCGCGTACTGAATTACGCGTATTCTCTTTCCACATCAACATTTCCAGAGACAGTATTTGGTTTATATATGTTTGTGCACATGAATGATGGAGGAAGCGTGCTGCTGATTGAAACGGCGATAACAGGTGGTGTTCTCCCCTATATAAACCAGGAACAAGTGGTGTTCTCCCTTATATAAACTAGGAGAACACCACTTATTATCGCCGTTTCAATCAGCAGCACGCTTCCTCCATCATTCATGTGCACAAACATATATGCGCATCAAGAACAGATGGCCCTTTCTGGTCCACACACAATGGACGCAGATACAATGTTGCTCTTGAGGCTCTGTATAATGATGTCATGGCCCTGAGTAGAAGCAAGCTTCAACGGCCGGTTCACCTTATCGATCTGTTTATCCAAGCCTAATTTCTTCTGAGTAGTCATGTGTTACTGAAAAAGGCTAAAAATGGGTTTCCTATGCGTTGGATTCGCAGGAAGAAGTCATAGATTAGTAGACGCATTTCTGTTATGAACTTGCATCATGGCTGGAGTGTTGCGCACAACTGAAGACGCTAAGTGTACAAACCAGCAGTAGTATACTCAGGAATCCAAGCTCAGAACGTAACTAGATCTTGCAAGCTTTGCATTTGGGGCGTGGATTTTGGTGGATCTCTTCTTACTCCACATCGAAGCCATCAGCTTTCTTGAATAAGCGATTATATTTATTTTGGTGTTTACATCTCTCATAAGCGAATCTACAACTGTGTCCAAGACAAAATGCTATGGGGAGCAACGCAGGAGCAAGCTTGCTCTGGTGCACTACGTGGGTGGCCTCCGCTAGGACCTACTGCTTGCGTGTCGTGTGCTTCCAGTCTCAACA